>NW_021163099.1:177500-475000 GCF_004324835.1 Dendronephthya gigantea
TAATGATGATGGTGGTGATGATGGGCATGATAATGATGATGGTGGTGATGATGATGAGCATGATAATGATGATGGTGGTGATGATGGGCATGAACGCGGTGGTTGTAGTGATGGTCAGGATCACGATGAAGATGATTGCGTTCTTCCGGCTACAAATGATCGTGGTAAATCACAAAAATACGGTTCTTACAGTACAATTTTTCTCATATTTTACCTCGTTATATTATGTTTCTTTTACTCCAGTACTGTTACCTTTTACGTTCCCTTGCTTGCGCAAGAACACTTCCACCTTCGATTCATTCATGTGAAAATGCTGTTCTTGGTGAGCTCTGTCTTTTGCATGGTTCTGTTCCTCGGGTACTATATTGCCGCAAAATATTACGATGAGGCACAAATGTTAGCTTTTTCAATGATAATGCAGATAATTGCAATATGGCTGTTAACCTATATTGCTTTTAGTTGGAACAGTGGGTTAGGTGTATACGGTGGTTATGTTCTCCTTCCTTACATCTGTCTTGGAATGCCATTTTTCTCATTTTCTTTGTGTTGTTCAGTCTTGTCGTATATCACCGATCCAAATAAGGCTGCTTTTTATCAGTCTATGTCAATCGCTGCACTTCACTTAGGAAACTTGCTGGGCCGTCTAATTTCATCTTATATTTTCACCGTAACGGAACTTTTGTGTTTTTGTCTCGGTCAGTTTGTATGCTGGCTTGTTGGAGCATTATGGTTTGCCCTGGAGTTTTCAAACATACGACGAACGGAGTTTTGATTTTGCCACGCTTCAGGTTTTAGTTACAAGCTATATTATGTTGCATGCAGTCATTATTTTAAGATATCGATAAATAATGTTAAGAACAAACAATGGATTTTAATTATTAACCTGCATGAAGGATGAACTGCAAAGTAAAGGTAAAAAACTGCTTTAACCTTACCGTGTTTACGTGATATAGCTGTATACATATATTGTCAATTTACTTTTTTCGTTATTGTTTTGCTATCTTTTCGATAGAGTATTTTCGCATGATGCACCTTATATTTTGAGAAATCTGTAGTTTTTTTGTTAATACATACAATTGAACCAATTTTTTTCGTACACCGTGTGTCCGGCTATCTCATGGTCGTTTACATTATTGTTATGTCAGTAGCAGAATGAGTGTTATAAATTCTCAGTATTTTTTAACTAACATGAGCGTTTTGAAGAAAAAATTCACTGTAAAAAGCACCGTTTTCCAAAGCAGACGCATTTCCAAGCTTTAATTGTTGGATTTGTAGAGCAATTAAAACGTGTCAATATAACTGGCTGTAATTCATTGTATTATCGAGTATATTCCTCTGAAAATCCTTGTAACAAATACTTGTAATTTTGTTAACATTGTACAATCCCTATCATTTTACCAATACGAATGAAGTTTGGAGAAACCACATTCCGATTTCCACATTTATTGTTGCAGTAAGCAACCCTGTATTTAAGCGACTCGTTATTCAGCAACTTATACGACAGAGTAGCAATGGCGCCGCCCGCAATAATTTTTGTTGAAGGAACAAATTCTGGGAAAGGTCCAGGATGAAATTAGTTTTTACTCTCTAGCTTTAGTAATTTTCAAAATTGTTAACCCTCCCTCCTTTTCATTGAATTTGGACAAATCTGAAAGCCGATTCTGGAAGTCATCGGGGGAGCCACTGTATAGCAGACGCGTATAAAAACTTGATCAGGTTGCAATATTACTGTTTGTTGAAACGTTGCAGCAGTGAGGTTAACAAGTCAGCACAAAATTGTTCAACCGACAATCGTTGCAACATACAACACGATATTAAAACAAAATAGGGAAAGGCCGGCTTTTAAACGTCATATTTCGTCGAGATTTATGTTGCTAGTGAATTCTTTTATTCGTTAATAACGACCAAATATAGCAAGTAGGACGTAAACAGCCCCTGCACGGGTCATTAAAAAACAGCCTGTAACAATAACGTTTCAAATGCATGTGCAACCGTCCATGTGAAATTCATTCACAATTATTTAGCAACCGCTTTGATCGCGACAAAATTCTTTGTCATGGGGTCAGTCGAAACAAACATTCGAAGGGATATTTCAAAAGAAATTTTTAAGATCGTTAATCGAAGAGAATAACTTGGAAACTGATCATTGAAATAGCTGGGTCGAGTGAGTATTATTCTAGCTATAATTTTTGTTTCCAATCATGTATATTATATCCATGGCCAGTAAGTGGCTCGAGCTAAGTTTTGAAATTATCATTTTTGTACATTCAGTACAAATTGATATTTGCCTATCAAAGGATCATCTGCTCAGAATTTTTGCTTTAAGGGAACCACCGCTGGTATAAGGCAGTGGCATAGCGAGTCGACAATTTAGTCATGCTATTCTAATATTTAGGTGTTTATTCACTCTTAAAACAATGAGTTTCTAAAGTAATGAATTATGATGATAACATAAAATTTGCATAGCATGCCAGGCTGGCTACGCCACTGTATAAAGGTATATGGTATATAAAGCTGTGAATTGCAGGGACATGCGGTCTAATTAGACTTCATTTCTCTTTTAACCGCTGTTTACGCTGGTTTTGCTATTTTTCTTCGCTGTCATAAAAAGTTAATCGCTGAAAGTTATTTATACCTAATACAACGGATTTATTCTTTATTTAAAAATAGGAAATATCAGCATCGTTAGGGAATGAGAATATCTTTTTATATGCGTGCAATATGAAGAACGTATAAGCCAATATTGAATCATGTAATGCGAATGACTGTCGCCTGTGTTCTAATCAGAAGACTGGTATCCGTTGCTGTATTGAATGTCGCTAATCCGGTTTCAATACTTCGACAATCAAGTTGCAACTTGAGACTTGAGAACCTCTTAAATGAATCAATAAAGGATAGCCGCTCGATTGCTTCGTTAAGTACCTAAAATATCAAGAAATATAGCCCTTTCAAGTCGAAAAGTAACAGTTACCATTGGGTTTGGTAGAAATGCCAAGATATATTATGTGTTGATATCGCTGCGATTTGAAAAGTATTTTCAGTATTACTACCTATAATATGCATGGTTACTGTATAATAATTAGTATTGAACAAATTTTGTGTCTTGGCAAATTTTTTATCTTGCCTAATTAGCAGTTAAGTTAATGCAATATACAATAAATGGCGTATATATTTCTGCTTTTTTTCAGTTAAACCCGTAATTAATTTAGAGGATATAATCGTTGTGAAATACTGAACATTCCGCCAAATAATTTTTTCCGTTTTTTTGAACGGTAGTGATTACATGCTCGTGACCTCGGTTTTTTGCAATTTTGCCTCAATCTTTTTCCGAATATTTCAGTTTTCAAAAGAAACTATGTTTCATCTTGTTATGATACTATTTGGAATAACTGAAAGATAGCACATTTTACCATATCAAGGGTGCAAAGTTGTCAAAATTTTATTCCAGAATTTATTTTATTTGCTTCAAAACACTCATATCAAACTCTCGCTTTACAAATAGTCTATATCGCGTTACAAGCGAGGATATACCCCCAGCAGTGCGCAATACAAACCCGTCCCAAATAAGCGCTTTTTCTGTTCGTGTGCCTTAGAAACTGAAGCTATCTTTCACTTAAACACGGATTATTAAATTTTGACCTATTCCGCACATTCTTTATTGTTTTTGGTAAAGATTCGTCGTATCCCGGACTTTGGCGGTTGAATGTCGCGGGCTATATAAGAATATTGGTCAAATATAACCGTTTAGAGCGGAAGTTGCTAATATAAGAGCGAAATATTTCTCTTCCTTACATTCGGAATTGAAATCTACATGTTTTGGCGCGTATTTTGATATGAATTTCGTACATATTCAACGTGAATTAGGTTCGGACCGATGGCCATGAACTGTAGGTATTTTGCGACATTGGTCGGCATTTGCATATGTTGTTCACACATTAATGCAGTCTCTGCTGTTGGTGATGTGAACACAATCAGAATGGAGGCCCGCCGTTTACTTACGAGATAAGCAGGCAAGAAAATTTTTATATTTTCATCTTGTATGCTTTAATATAGTACTGTTTAATACCACAGTTGTGTATATTTTGCGTCGGCAATAAATAGCGTCGGCAATAGCCTACGCTGCTGCAGTACACATTAACGATTTTCTGATGGATATATTGTGTATATATCATACATATAATATGCAGGAATAAGGGACATTAATATCGTTCACATCAGTTACCTGCGCGTGTAAGGGCGAATTTTAATCAAAAGGTTTTATTGTTATTGTTATTATCGGCTCTATCGTCTATATTGACGCGGCGGCCAAAACACGAGGCTTTTCATGCTGAAGAAACGGGAAAAATATTATCTTTGCCATAGCCCATAGGGTCGCCATTCATCAAAACGCAAATCGTATCCTTTAAAATGCGTACGAACACGTTTATTTTTTTTATCAATCTCTTTAATCTCAACCTCTTAAAGGTTATTGTCTTTCGCCTCCCGTTTAAGTGATTTTTTTCCACATCGAACCGCAAATTCGTGGACAAAACGTTGAGGTTTGCATAATGTGCGCTTTGGTCTAGACACCATATTGTTTTGCAAGGCGCGCATTTGTAATAGAAAAAACTGGACACTAGTTTGAGCAAATGTTCATCTCAATAGGGAAAAAGTTTGATATGGATAATTCGCGTCGCGTCAGTAAATCGCGACCAGCGTGTGGTAGGACTATAGTAACTTCTTTAAGTTGTTTTTTTGGAATGTATTCTGTTGTAATTAATTTTGCGGAAACGTCAACAAACCACGCTCACTTGTCTTCTATAACCCTCATTTCCTGCTAAATTTAACAGAAAATATATAATACTTCAATACAGAATATCAGCATTTATCTTTTATTGAAAGTTCCTTCCTTTTATACAAAAAAATAACCTAAAACAATATGAATTTGATTTCATAGGAGTAGAGTTTTGTTTTCGTCTATTCATTCATAATTCATAATAATTTTCTAGTTAGCAACACCTTCTGTCCTTAGATACATTAAAATAGGAATTTAGCAGGCTTTCAATTTCAATAATTAAATAAGACGGGAATTTCCTTCTTGATATATTTTTGCATTAACACGTTATGGTTAATACAGTACGTTGCTATGCTGAAGAGTTTGTCCCGCCACGTAAATTTTAAGTTTTTATCATTTTTCAATTATTTTTAAATCTATTGTGTTCACATATAATTAACACCAAAATATTAGTGACAACATGGGGTACATAAATAGTAGCTGCGTATTCAAATTCCGTATTTCGCAATTGCAATTTTGCAATCATTAAGTCCCAGTAATGTTTCTCAGGGGAGTCCTTGTTTCTATAGGCGACCGATCCCCAGCCTCATTATAAAGTTTCTCAGGCAGCTCCATCCATTCAGCTCCCTTACTCTACGCCCATGAATGCCACCATCGGTATAAGTTTGCACGTTTGGATGGACATTTTATCGAAAGAAAAGTTTTATTCAAATTTTTATTATTTAACACCCATGCGTTTATTATTACCCAGTGTCGAGCTAATTGGTTTTAATCATTTATTTCAAATATGACTTATAGTTATAAAGATTTATACTTTTACGTATACAGAGACTGTCCAGAAATAACCTAACAGAAACTGCGGTTAACCTAGGTCAGACCAATGGAGGTCGAACTGCGGTGAGAACGATGTTATATCTTCGATCGAACTCGAGCTCGGTCTGACAGACATTTCTTAAGATGTTTTCGATTCGATTATTCAGTTCTCGTTCTCAGCTGTTAATAACATTCCGTTTTGAAGCGAACGAAAACCAGGATCGTATTTTCCCCTTACGGTGGTCTGCGCCGGTTTCTATCGGTCTACCGCAACCGAACCGCAACCGTAGTGTTGGGTTATTTCTGGACAGTGCTGCATGTGTACGTGCGCATTAAAAACACGTAAGGGCATGGATAGCAGCCGTAATGCATAAAATAAAATGCCCCCAAACGATTGCTTCACGCGGTAAAGGAAAGAAATTTTAACTGTTTTTGCAATGGTGCACGTTTATTATTATTCTTGGTTAAAATTTTTAAATTTCGTAAGTAAACAGATTTAAACTAGTTTTCGCCTTTGGTCTCCGTTTTTTGATGCCTTTTTAATTTGGTCCCACGATTTAGACTTCTTCTTTCTTTTCAATGACTGTTTTGGGCCGTCCCCTTTTCCTTTTCCTCTAGTATTTATCACTCCAAGGCTCGGCGTCTTTGAAAAAAAATAAATTTCAAATTGTTGTTTGTTTCTCAGTTGATGTACAAATTTGATGTTTCTCAGTTGTTTCAATAAAGAATTATATCGCGATCTCTAAACAGGCCGTATCATGTAGAGCATAGCTAGAGCATGTAGAGCATTGTGCTTTTCTACATTAATTTTAGTCTCTACATCCTCATCCGAAGTTCTGAAGTTCTGAATCTCTTGTATTGGTGACGATGCCTCCTAGAAAGTCGAAGGGCTCAAATCGTTTTAATTCTTGGGCTTGTTACATGCATGATATGTCTCATGTGGTAGTAAAAGAGTTTATCCTCATCTTTTTGGTGATGGATGCGTTCACTTTCAGTCCTACTTTAGAAGCTTCGTTCTGAGGGGATTGAAATTTCTGGCGTGAAAAGGCCGCCTTTTCACTCAGTAATACTAGGTCATCAGCAAACTCTCGATCTTCTAAGACCTTGGTTATACGTCGCATTTTTCGCGCCTCGAATGCAATTCAAACAATAGATAATGAGATGATAAACCTCATTAAGATTCATTAACATCTCATTATCTTTTGTTCAAATTGCATTCGACGCGACCAAAATGCGACGTATAATCTACATAGGAAGATTTTTATTCGTGATGTGTCGCGTGTAATTGGACTGTTAGTATCTAGTTTTCCTGGGGTTATGTTTGGCCCTTTGTATTATCGAGCCTTGGAAGAAGATAAGATACTAGCCCTGAAGTTATGCAAACTTTGACAGCTATATGAGGCTATCACAACATGCTGTTGATGAACTTCAGTGGCGGATAGCTTCACTCCCCACAGCATACAATGTTGTTAGTCATGGAACACCAGACATTGTGATTAATACTGACGCTTCCTTGTCTGGTCGGGGTGGGGTATTGAATGACCTCCCCTGTGGGGGGAATTGGTCAATAATAGAACAGACCTGTCATACAAATTATTTAGAGTTGCTTGCGGTTCTGTATACAATGCAGTCATTTCAGACTCAGTTGCAGAACAAACATGTCAGGGCTCTAATTGACAATACTACTACTGTAGCTTGTATTACACATACGGGTACAAGCCATCAATATTTGTGCAATCGAATCACCAAAACCATTTGGGATTGGTGCGTTGGTCACCAAATTTGGTTATCAGCCGCTCACATTCCTGGGATTGAAAACGTCCTTGCAGACAGAGAGTCACGTAAATTACGTGATGAAACAGAGTGGATGCTTAATTCCACAGTCTTTCGTAAAGTATTGGAAACGTTGAATTTGATACCAAATATTGATTTATTCGCTTCTCGTCTTAACCACCGGGCTGAACGTTATGTATCATGCCAACCCACAAGCAGTGGCTGTGGATGCTTTTTCCATTAATTGGAAAGTCTATAGTTCATTTTATTCTTCCCAACTTTTAGATTAATAAACGCAAGTGCTTCAGAAAATTCAAGAACAACAGGCAACGGGGTTGCTGATCGTTCCGGATTGGCCAACACAAATTTGGTACCCCAAATGAATGCGAATGCTAATGGATCATCCATTGTTAATACCACCACGAGAAAAGTTACTTCATCTTCCATACAACCCACAAAACGTTAATCAACTGTACAAAACAATGTGGCTGTTGGCATGTCATTTATCAGGCAACGCCTCGAAAACGTAGGTGTCCCAGAGTAAGCTTCCAAATAATTATATCCTCAAGTCAAGGAGAACCTCTACGCAAAAACAGTATAGCTCAAACAATGGGAGGTTTTCTGCCATACCCGAGGGATTAATCCAGTTTCGCCTCCTCTCGAGCTTGCCTTAGAATTTTTAGCCTAACTTGCAGATCGGGGTCTTGGTTATAGCGTGGTTAACGGCGCGGAGCGCCCTATCATCCTTTCTGATACTATCAGATAAAACTGTTTTTGGACAACACCCCTATGTTAAAAGATTATCAAAAGGTGTATTCAAGACTAAGCCCACTCTGCCTCGTTATTCCTGTGTTTGGGATGTCGAAACTGTGCTGAAATATCTGCGAAATCTTGGGAATAACACATTACATAGTTTGAATGTCCAGGATATGGTACTAAGTGAGACAAAATGCGTCGTTTTGTTGACCAGTTTGTTTAAAACATCTGCACCTAATAGACACAAGACATACATTGAACTTTTGGCCTCCCCGCCAGATCTAAAGTTGTGTGTGATAAACTGCCTGATGGCCTATCTAAAACGAACAAAACCTCATCGATGTGGAACTTGCCAATTATTTTTGAGTATTCAAAAGCCATTTGCAGCTGTATCTCGTGATACAATCTCAAGATGATTGAAAGCGGTTTTAAAGATGTCAGGCATTGACAGCACTACATTTGCGTCCCGTAGTACACGAACAGCATCTGCTTTCTGTGCCAAAGCAAAAGTACTCCCGTCGCATGTGATTATGGCGGCCGCTGATTGGCATTCTTAGTCTACTTTTACGAGATATTATGATAAATCTGTTGTTAAAGAAAGCTTTGCTGCGAAACTTTTAGAACGAAAGGCTTAACTTTATATCTACATTTGTTGAATTGTTAATGGTTATCGTGTTGGGATTTCATTAAAAGCTTATACAAAACATTTTATTGCCAATGTATAATATCGCTTCTGCCTCATAGCCAACGCTTTAAAATCTCGTGAGCAGCAAAATCTTGTGACTCTGCACTCCCACCAGTGACTCATAGAATCACGCTCAAACTTCAACTTACAGGTAAGTTTCGTTTAACCTAAATTTATCTACAGGGTGTCTCAAAAAAACGAAAACTATTGAAATCACTCATTGTTAAACTTTGAATCCCGTTTATATATAAATATAAAAATTGAAATTTTGAATATGAAAATATGCTCATATGAATTTGGAACAATCTGAGCTGGAGAAAACCAATACAGCTCTAAAGCGCAATAGATATAAGCACCTCTTGGGATTGAAAATGGCTCTTAATCCTTAATTTAAAAGCCTTAAAGTCATTTTAAATGAACTGCAAACCCTAACAATATTAATATTCTTGCATATTTAAGTGGTATTGGTCTTGCACTATTGCAATTACGGGTAATTTTTGGGTAATTTGCTTAGGAGGCTGATTAGCAAAAAAAGACCCTCTAATGAAATCAAGCCTTTGTTAGAATCTGATTGCCTTAATATTATAATAAACCCAATTGAAAGCCAGACGTTTTATTTAAATGCCTCAACCTAATAACTATATGCTGTTTACACACCACTGCGTTGTTCATGCATTCAAATTCCCATTGCATGGGACACCCTGTAATTTTACAATGTTTTGCCAGATTTAAGTTTTACGTCTTTACAATGTCCTATCTTAACTGGGGAGGAGGGGTTGCAATACCAAAGTTTTACCGACGAGCACGTGGCACTTGAAGCGCATTTAAAGAAAGCTTACAAGCAGTGAGAACCGAATGTCTTCACAAAAACTTAATGCATTTCCATCGGTATTTGTGGCAGAAAAGCCTCAACTATGGCTTCTCAAAGTGTACGTACTTGGACATTACATGCATAATTTGAGAATATTTTTTATCACTTTAAACGTTAACGATTTATCAACAGACGAGTGAGACGACATTTCTAATGATCGCAAGTAAGGAACTTGAGCAAAATTATGCTTTAAACTGACGTTTGTGCATGTGCTATTACCGACCGACACCGTATTTTTTCCTACTTAGCACCAGGCTAATACGAATAAAAAGATCACAGTAAACAGGAAAATACTTGTGTTCAACGAAATGAAGGAAAGACTGTGCCTCTCAGCCACAATATCGAACCAATTCTCCGTGACGGAAAATACCGGATAACAGTGGCGTACGGGAGACGATAATTGGGGGGCACATATTTTCATATATTCATGTGGTGCAAGATGATGTTCTTTTCCAACACATTGCCTTTACAGGTCTGTTAACATGAAAATATGAATATGTCCCCCCCCCCAAATTATCGTCTCCAGTACGCCACTGCCGGAAAAGCTCCAGACACTGGCGGATATAACGAGGAGAATATATGATTCATCTTTGCGGGAGAAGAGTCTAGTTGGCGCCTTCAGTAGATCCACTTCATGCAAAGACAAGGACTAAAGGAGGTAACAATATCCCAATTCAGATGTTCAGTTGACATGTTTCATGATATATTAGATTATGCATGTGTATCTCTAAACTGTTAATGCAAATTGGATAATTGTTAATAGTATAGGTCACATAAAAATTCACTTCAGGCAAAATTAGTATTTTTTCACTTTATTTCATGCGTATTAATTTAAACTACTCACAATGCTAAATGAACTTCAGTTGCACAAGTATATGGTCAGCAGTTTACACGTATATAATCTACCATGAGATAAAATATATATATGAGGCATATTCGTACATACATATATCACAATGTTAGAATTTTCTCTATGTCATAGAATTGCCCGCCCGTGTCATTAGCATATTAACAAAGCGCAGCAACAAGTATTGTATTACTTGAAAATAAAATTAATCTTTCAGACCTCAAGAGGTAAACACTTTTAATAAAAGCCTTCTTTATTTGAGGCTTCCAAAGCAAAGACTTCTCGAAAAAACCAGAAATAACTTATAGCATCTAAACTATGCCACAGATATAACAAGAATGTATGAAGATTATACAAAATGTCAAACTATGAGTATGAATTCGTGTAATCGACTGATCGCAAGTACGTACTGTATATTTTATAGCTCTGCAGCAATATCTGTAGTGGTTAGCGACTAGTGATATGGAAAACATACACACTTTATACCTTTATTGCATAGCTATAATTCATTCCTGTGTATATATATATATATATATATATATATATATATATATATATATTTATATATATATATATATATATATATATATATATATATATATATATACTAGCTTCATGCATCCCTATTCCTTAGCTGTTATCTCCAAATTAAAAATCAAACAATCTGTCAATGCCTTGCGGCAATCTCCAGCACTGAAATGATACACAGAAAACATATTAGCAGAACTATAAAAGAGAGACAAAGGAACATTTCATGGTGTCGACTTTCTTAGCCTGGTACCTTTGTGCCAGAAAAAAATTATTAATCTTCACAGCAACTAATTATTAATATCAATGTCTACCTGAATCACTAGCTTTGTTAGGTTCAGAGTAAGGATTCATGTTGTCTCAAAACACAGATCTTTAATGAAACATTATCATTTCACAATTTACCATATAGGGACATATTAGCAGAACTATAAAAGAGAACTGTAGGAACATTACATGGTGACATTTTTGGCCTAGCACCTTTGTGCCAGAAAAGCAGTATCAATATTCACAGCAACTAAATATCACTGTCCACCTGAATCCCTAGCTTTGTCAGCTTCAGAGTAAAGATTCGTGTCAGGATTTGGAATAATTTCTGTTGTCTCAAGACACAAATCTTTAATGGAACATCATCATTTGACAATTTACCATCTAGGAAGAATGGATACTATCCTTTCATCGTTTCCGCGCCATTTTTAATAATCCTTCAAAATATGAAATTCCTATAAACAATATATACGTATCTTGTATAAATCTGATTATCGAAAGATTTGTCGGTAAAAACGAAGTCCTGCTGCTCCAGACCATGACAGCCATATCCGGAGGAATCTTTTGGGAAAATCACTTGTCAAAACCGACATTTTCTTGAAACGTAGAAGAACATATTTTCTTCCATTCGGAAACAAAAATAGGCAAGTTTAATATGTGATTATTAATTTTATGCATTCTAAGAAATTATGTAAGTGTCAAAGACATTTGTAATATCTGGCCTTTTCTTTGAGTTTGCTTTGAAAGCACCCGATGCAGACTATATGATTGTATTCTATATTTTTATCTGCTGTTTGCGTCTTCAAACATTCCCCAGATGAAAAGATCACGTGTCTTTTTCACTGAGTTTCAGTACCGAGATCCAGATACTATTATAGAGTTTTATAATAATATAAAAAACATATTTCTAACCACTCTTCCGAGACAAGGAGGAAATCACTTAGTGTATTTTTCTTGGCTGTCACAACTTTCATGTGGCAGTGCATGTAGCCGTATCCTATTATTTTTCTGCCTGTAAAAGTCCATTTCTTCGAATGCAAATTTTTTTCGGAATCTCTAGAACAAGTTCATGAAACGTGTATTTATGAAAAGCTGGTTTGGCTTTTTTTTGCACTGCTCATAATAAGCTCAATATACGCTTAACATATGTAGGCCGAAACAAGGTGAAAAAATTGGAATGCCAACTTTGCGCATCTAAATTGATATTGAGAAACAAGCTCATCTCAGTGTTGAAAGCTTTACAACAATAATCTATAAATGTTTTTAATGTTGAGGGTCACTGCTCTTAAAATTAACAAACACTTCTAAATTTATTGCCTTTAAGTTGGATTGTTATAACTGCTTTATAGTATGAAAGTATAGTCAGTTTGATAGGCAGGTAGGTTTACGATTTTTAACTAAATGCTGCATGGTTTCCGCGAAGGTTCATTGAAACATTAAACCATCGGCTAAGATCGTGGAAATGGAATATGCAGATTTCCGCAACTAATTTGCATAATTGTGTAAAATTATAGGATTGCAACTGCACTAGTATAAAATACTGTATGTTACAATTAGCTTGGTTGTTTTTTTGTAGGTAAGGGAACACTGAAGTTTCTAGTGTATTATGTAATTTCTGCATTGTCATAGGTTTATGTAATTTCCTGTCAACAAGCGTTCTACATGCATGCTTTCAACGTGATAAATAACTATACCACTTTGCCTTAATGGTAATGCAGTAAAAAAACTGATAAAACAATATAAATAACCAATTAAAGTAATAAATAATTACACCTATAACTTCTAGTCCTGCCGTTCATTTATATCCTTTATATTGCAACATTTTTGTCGCCGGAAAACATTCGCGCATTTTCTGCCACTTCTGTATTCGGTAGGCAGATTTTCCGGATTATCGGTACTGATGTCAATAGTAATTTTTTTATCTGTTTGCTAACTTGCCATCGCGAAAGTATAAAAAAATGGTGCTCTAGCTTGCAATTTTTCATTGCCAACAACAATAGAATTAACACATTAAGATATTTCCAGAACTAACAATGTTTCGGTGAATAAAGATTTATTATTTTCCATACCGAATGTGTATCAAATTCATGCTAAACAGTTAGCCTAGCTGCTAACTATTGTTTGATCCTCATATGAAGAAAAAAAATCACAGGAAACAGAGAACTATATACAATGCCGTGTAATTTAGCTTCAGTATCGAAACAATATGGATTATACGAAGTTCAAGTACGGAAGCATTCAGATAATCCAGAAAATAGCAACGATAACGGCAACAATATATTACACAGCTGAATGCCTTTTTACGCACTACTCGAGTGAATGTTGGCATGTCATTATAGATGAGAACTATTACTATATTCTACTGGCCTTGAGTAAGAGATCTGAGCAAGAATTTATTCGCCATAGTAATTTTGAACGAGAGAAGCAGTGTTACACCTAACATTGTTGAGCATTTTTTTCCAACATAAAAAATCAAGACCAAAGGCAAAATAATCTCAATGCTTGCTACTAGTTTTGAGAGAATTGAAGATCATGAAAACAGAATTTCCAAAGCTGATCGATGAAGCTTGAATTTTGAAAGTTTGCATGTCATTATAGATGAGAACTATTACAATTCTACTGGCCTTGAGTAAACGGTTGAGATCTGAGCAGGACTTTATTAGCTGTAGTAACTTTGAATGTGGGAAGTAGTGTTGACACCGTTGACGAGCAATTTTTTACAACATAAAAAATCGAGACAAAAGGGAAAATAATCTCAACTCTGCCGTTGTTAGATTAAACATTTTTAATTTACGTTTGTATTCACGTAAAAATGCGTACGGATGAAAATTAACTTTCTCATGCAACAATGTTCAACAGCGTCCATTCAATAGCTAATTACTTTTTTCGGATTGATAGATATTGCATCCGATGTCTTTAAATAAATATATAAAAATTAAGACGATTATTGGATTCTACATTTGCATAAAATAAAGAATTATTCAGACGTTAAACAATGCTAACCTGAGCTTCGCTTCAGCAGTAAAAATTGACCTTGGTCTGAATAATTAGCAGTTATTCTGCGAACTCGAGTCGTATATGAGCTGATAGTACTTTTTATATACACAAACTGGTGTGCTATTATCAACTAAAGCTTGGATTTCTGTTCACTCAACTCCTCAAATCATTCGGCCATTTTGTTTACTTTCTCTACTAGACAGATATATGAGGTAATATCTGTCTAGTAGCCAACCAATGAGATTGCAGCATACCTCGTATTTGGCGCTTGTGTATATAATAATTCCTGATATCATGCTCTGCCTCATCCAATAAGAGTTCGATATTCACATGTGACATTGTCTGGTTTCATTGCGCATGCGTGGTGTTCTTTTTCTTTAGTGGAAAGATTATCACCGCACCCACTAGGCAGATGTTCACTTGGCTTATGGCAAGCAACACGTCCAAATCGGAGCTGAGATTTGTCTCATCCAGGGAAATCTTTTGGATAATCCATCCCAACCCAGTAACTGAGGTCTATATGCAGTTATAACTTGAAGGTAATTCTTTGTTTTATTAAAAAAATAATTTACTTTTGATACGACTATATAATGTTTTTAATCGTTTCAATGAATTCTGAAATTTTGTCAGAATTTTTGTCACGGGACGAAACACCTTTTATAAAGTCGAGGTCTTTTAAAACAGAGAAGTGTGCGGGTAAAACCTTAATATTTAAAAGATCACACAATAGCCTTATGAGCCACATACTGGTTTTCAAAAGAAAATGAGAAACAATATAGGGTCCGGTAAAATAATCATGAATGCCAGGGTGCATGTTATACTTAACATAGCAAAACAGTTCTGTTTGTTTTTCAAAGTAATATTATACCTCAATTTTGTGAACTTTATTGCTTCAGAACTTGTTGTTCAGAATTTTTTTTCAGGCTAATCCGGCAGCAGTCTGCATTGCATAACAATTGTATCGTTACGTAACGCCACCTATAATATGATAATGGTACTTAGGTTACCCTATGTACTTCGAGTGGTACTTCCAATTACTCTTATCAGAACACACCGCTAGTATGTTTACTGCTCAAATTAAGGTGTGTTGTCCAACAGCGAAGATTGCAAACTATTTTATTAGTTTGAATTTGTTACATTGCATTGGACTAAATTTTGATAATCCATCTTCAAGGACGGAATCCAACTACACGAAAATAACGTCCAGCGTTGCTTGTCGTCATTTTATTCCCTTTCTGTGTGTACAGCCTGTGTTGCATTTCAACCGTGACGTGAAGAAACACCTCTATTACAATGTTAAATATCAGGTTTCGCTCTGTCGATACAATTTCTAGAGGGGCATGTTTGTATTTTCTTTTTTGAAATTTTCTTTTTTAAAATTGTGGTTTAATTTCACAGTTTGCTTTTCTTTTGAAAATTCAACTACACGAATATACATGAATTATAAGCGACTTTGAAAGCTTAAGTCGAAGTATGCCTAACCGTTCTAGTTTCCATAATTATATCCATCACATCAAATGAATTATGCATATGAGTATATTTGTGTTCAACATGCTGCATTCATGGGAACTAAGCATTTACCAAATTGTTATCCATAGAGACAAACTCGCGTTGCTTCCATCCAAAACGTATAACACAAGGATGCACCGACCTCGATGTCTATTAATACAAACTTGCCAAATTACATTTAACACAAGTTCGGAAATCACTGCTTTACTTTCGATAATCGATGTTACAAAAGCATTGTCAATATAAGCGGATCGGAAGATCTAATTTTTGTGATCCCCGAGCAGGCGCGGAGCGCCTTCGAGAGTACTAAATCCGCTCGGAGATTAAGAATTACATCCGGAACCCGGAACGGACGGTCGACGTTGGGTGGTTTTGTAAGTTATGCGCATGCGCGAGTAACGTCTCGTAATCAACAAACCTTCTGATTGGCTAAGACAGAAAGTTTGTATTTCAATGAGAACGTCAGCAATTTAACTGTTTTTTCGTAATTCGTAAACATTTTTGTAAAAACGTTTCATAAACTTTGTGCAAAGAATTAAAACGAAAGAAAAAAGATATATGAAGCATGACAGGTAGCAAAGATGAACATAAATACAGTCAAGACAAAGCCATGTAAGAAGATAATTCATAATCTGCAAGCTTATAAATGTTTTCAAAGGGTACGTACTTACTTTGTTTATTTCGTATTTGTTTCGCGGTATTAAAGGATGAGCCGTATTTGTATACTTTTCAGCTTTGTATGCCGTTTATTTGTTAAATTTTCAACTTTGTATATTTTTTTGTCTGTAAAGATTTTGTACTGTTTTAATCGTTTGAAACTTCGATTTTAAACGGTTACTTAATCGCTGGCATGGTATAATGCAGCAAAATTGAACGGGCTATGTTTACACCAGCTTCATGATTATTTTTGTATTGAATGATGCAAACATTAGCTATACTGAATATGCTCGATAAATATAATAAGACTGATTTGAGTTTTGTGTCATTTCATAATATAAGTTTAGGTCATGTTAACTTAGGAAATTGTGTACTTGGTTCAAAATAGCGAGGGGTTGCTGCATGCATGCATTTCCAGTATATTTCCAAATAAAGGTTTCCTATTGTTAAGATTGTTATTCTTGCAAGCAGAGTTTTATTGTGAAACACAAATTTGATGGTCAGAATCATAAGACCACGAGATTTTCATAATAGAAGTGGAAACATAATGGGTATTGCAATTATCGTACCTCAATTTTGTGAACTTTGTTGCTTCTGAACTTGTTGAATATTTTGTTTTCAATCTAATCCGGTAGCAGTCAGCATTACATCTGTATCGTTACGTAACGCCACTTGATAATTATGATAATGGTACTTAGGTTACCCTATATCTGTACATACTTCGAGTGGTACCGGCTTCAAAGTACTCTAATCAGTACACCGCTAGTGTATATTTATTCCTCAAAATTAAGGTCCCAAACTATTTTATTAGTTTGAATTGGGTAAATTGAATATGAAAAAGTTTGATAATTCATCTTCAACGACAAATGAAAATTAGAATATGCTTTAATATTAGACAACTATTCGATAAAACATACCGAAATATAATTGTCTGCAAAATTGCAATACACAGAGAGAAACAATAACGGGGCTTGGATAAAAGCATGTAAATCAGGGAGTCTTTATAGTTGATGAATGCTTGCAGATTATTTTATCAACATAAATTTCCAGAACGCACAAAATTCCCAGAAGCAAAGCACCGTATTTTAGCATAACTATCATTATGTAAAGAAATCAAATCAGAGCCTTTAGTCTGAACTCGGCATTTCCTAATGTTAGGTAAGTGCGAGAACGCTGCATGCAGCACGTTAAGTATAACAGCCAATCACGTCAATTTTTTATTATAATCCGTCATATCTCATACAAAATTTATCAGAAATTTAATACCTTTGTAAAAGCTCTTTCTGTGCAAGGTGGCATCTTCATTCGAAAGTTTGTAGCTAATAACTACACGCAAATAACGAGCAGCGTTTTTTGTCGTCATTTTTTTTTCCTTTCTGTTTGCACAGCCTCTGTTGCATTTCAACCGTGTCGTGAAAGACCGGTTATTAAAATGTTAAATATCAAGTTTTGCTATTTCCGGATTATCTATACAGGGTCAAGCTTAAAGACCTTATATAAAATATGTATTTTCTTTTTTAAAATCGTGCTTTAATTTCAAAACTATGCTTTTCCTTTGGAAATTTCAACTACATGAATACTTGAATACTTGAATTTTTAGCGTCTTTGAAAGCTCAAGTCGTTCTAGTTTCTATAATTATATCCATCACATTAAAAATTAATTATTCATATGAGTATCTTTGTGTTCAACATGCTGCATTCATGGGAAGTAGGCATCTACCAAATTGTCACGCATAGAGACAAACTAGCGTTGCTTCCGTCCAAAATGCACCGACCTCGATGTCTATTAATACAAACTTAGACAAATTACATTTAACACAATTTTGGAAATCACTAGCTGCTTTACTTTTGATAATTGATAATACCAAAGCGATCAGAAAATCTAATTTTTGTAATAGATTTCCCAATAAAAGTTTGACATTGTTAAGATTGTATTCTTGCGAGCAGAGTTTTATTGTGAAACACAGATTTGATGGTGAGAATCATGAGACCACGACATTTTCATAGAAGTGGAAATTAGATAGTAAAGACTCGTGAATTGTAATATTCTTTTGTCCAAGCAACTTTTTGTTCAAATAGCACCACTTTTAGCCCATGGAATTGCAGTATTTGCCAAACATTACAAAATAAATGTATTTAATTAATAAGAGTATTTGCACTGAATTGAGTGTAATTAATGATGTTCTACAGTGGCGTCGCAAGATTGATGAGTGAGTGAGGGTGGGGTTATATTCAAATGTCATTGAATGTACTAATAATTAATTTGTTCATTTATTCTCAAATTGATTCTTTTTACAGTCTGTGAACATGTACACGAATAAATAATACTGATATGTCCATCCCACTTTTGATGTCCGAATTTGTCGTTCAAATTTAGATGCTTTAAAATATATTGATATTTGTTTTTTAGCCCCTCTTCATTTTTTTTCTACTTTTTCATAAATTTTATACGCTAATTGAGTTGCATTCAAACTGATTGGTTTTTGTTGATCAGTTAACTAAAAAATACTGAACCCCATTTTCGTTGCATATATATATATATATATATATATATATATATATATATATATATATATATATATATATATGTATATTTATATATATATATATATATAAATATATATATATATATATATATATATATATATATATATATATATATATATATATAAATATACATGTTCTCTCATACTTTCTAGAATAAAGTCTAGAAAGTGTCGACCTTATGTAGTCTTTTGGGTGAAGAAGCACTCTCGAGGGAGGAAATAAATTTTGAGCCTTATTTTAATAATGTAAATGTTAAACTTTTTTACGTTGCGTTTAAACTTGTGGTGCAATATTTGCGATATGGCAACGTAATTTTCAAGTATGGAAATTGATGCTATCAGACAAAAATTATGATACATTTTCTCTTGAAAATACCTATACACTATTCAAATGAGAATCTCCCACGCTCTCCACGCGTATTTTTAGAGCTGTATAGAAAAACGGAAAATATTTTCTTTAATAAATTACTGCATGCTAACCTGAACTCTTACAGCTCATGTAATTTCTCAATGTTTCCATTCCCTTATCATTTACTTAACGTTCTTTATTAAAACCAATCCTTTGTGAAACTGTGACAGAATATAAAATGTTCTTGTTATACTTTGACTACTTTGTCTTTGGTTTTCGCACTTGCAAAATCGACGTTTGACGTTGCATTAATTTTGTATCCGTGGACATATTATTGAACTAATTTTACTCATTTATTCACAGACATCTTTACCACTTATTCCCTGCGATAAATGACTCAATTGGTTTAGAACACTCGGGTACTTGCGCTTTGGTAAGTGGCTTTAGCTTATAAATTAATTTAACATTTAATCTACTTTGTAATTATAAAAGCATCGTTTCTCTTTCTTTTCTGCAGTGCAATTAGATATGGAAATAACATATTTGAAGACATGGATATTCTTCGCAATGATTATACGCCAATTCATAGATGGGGCAGAAGAATACTTTATCGCACCGACAGCTTGGTATTATATCAAATCTCTTGGACAGAATATGCTTTTTCTCGGACTTGTCATGTCTGCTTTCCAATTTAGTGCACTCCCGTCCAGCCCTATCCTCGGCGAATTGGCGGATAGACTTGGATACAGTAGATGTATTATTATCGTCAGTCTATTTTTGAAGTTTGTTGCATATATATTGTATGCAATTCCAGTCTCGGCATATTTTCCACTAATTGGAAGAATTTTGGGCGGGCTCACGGATGGTTCTATCGGGGTCGTCTATGGGCAAATAATATTGTACACACCACAGAAACATCGAACACAAGTCTTCTTAATATTGGATGGAGTTTTCACCGTGGGAACCCTCTTGGGCCCGGCAGTCAGCGTGTTTTTGATCTTTAATGTGAATATCTTTGGCTGGAAGATCGACGCTGGTAACTCACCTGGAATCGTTCTTTCACTTTTATGGTTGGGAATGTTTGTAGTCTCTCTGTGGTTTCCCAGTGAGTTTGGATCAACAAAGGTTACAGTTGATAAAAGTGATCAAGACCAACATATGGTTGTTGATGGCAATGATAAGGATGGTGGTGGTGTTGATGAACATGATAATGATGATGGTGGTGGTGATGGGCATGAACGCGGTGATTGTAGTGATGGTCAGGATCACAATGAAGATGATTGCATTCTTCCGGCTACAAAAGATGGGGTTAAATCACAAAAATATGGTTCTTACAGTACAATTTTTCTCATGTTTTACCTCGTTATATTATGTTTCTTCTACTCCAGTACTGTTACCTTTTACGTTCCCTTGCTTGCGCAAGAACACTTCCACCTTCGATTCATTCATGTAAAAATGCTGTTCTTGCTGAGCTCTGTCTTTTGCATGGTTCTGTTCCTCGGGTATTATATTGCCGCAAAATATTACGATGAAGCGCAAATGTTACTTTTTTCAATGATGATGCAGGTAATTGCAATATGGCTGTTAACCTATATTGCTTTTAGTTGGAACAGTGGGTTAGGTGCACACGGTGGTTATGTTCTCCTTCCTTACATCTGTCTTGGAATGCTATTCTTCTCATTTTCTTTGTGTTGTTCAGTCCTGTCGTATATCACCGATCCAAATAAGGCTGCTTTTTATCAGTCTCTGTCAATCGCTGCACTTCACTTAGGAAACTTGCTGGGCCGTCTAATTTCATCTTATATTTTCACCGTGACGGAACTTTTGTGCTTTTGTCTCGGTCAGTTTGTATGTTGGCTTGTTGGAGCATTATGGTTTGCCCTGGAGTTTTCAAACATACGACGAGCTGAGTTTTGATTTTGCCACGCTTCAGATTTTAGCTACATGTCTTATTGTTATGCTGCATGCAGTTATTATGTTAAATTATCGATAAACAATGTTAAGAACAAACAATGGGTTTTAATTTCTAACCTGCATGAAGGATGAACTTCGAAGTAAGGATAAAAAACTGCTTTAACCTTACTGTGTTTTCGTGATATAGCTATATACATAGGTTGTCAATTTACTTTTGTCATTATTGTTTTGTTATCTTTTTGATAGAGTATTTTCGCATGATGTACCTTGTATTTTGAGAAATCTGTAGTTTTTTTGTTAATACATACAATTGAAGGGTTTTTTTCGTACACCGTGTGTCCGGCTATCTCATGGTCGTCTACATTACTGTTATGTCCGTAGCAGAACAACTGTTATAAATTCCCAGTATTTTTTAACTAACATGAGCGTTTTGATTAAAATCCATTGTAAAAAGCACCGTTTTCCAAAGCAGGCGCATTTCCAAGCTGTAATCGTTGGATTTTTAGAATAATTAAAACGTGTCAATATAACTGGCTGTATTATCGAGTATATTACTCTATAAAAATCTCTGAAACAAATACCTGTAATTTTGTTGACATTGTGCAATCCCTATCATTACCAATACGAATGAGGTTTGGAGATTGGAGATTGGACTGTGAAAACCACATTCCAATTTCCACATTTATTGTTGCAGTAAGCAACCCTGCATTTTAGCAACTCGTTATGCAGCACCTTATACGATATAGGCTAGTAGCAGTGGCGCCGTTACGAATTTGGACAAATCTGAAAGCCGATTCTAGAAATCATCGGGGGAGACACTGTATAACAGACGCATAAAAACTTGATCAGATTGCAATATTGCTGTTCGTTGAAATGTTGCAGCATTGAGGTTGAGAAGAGAGCACGAAATTGTTCAGCCCACAATCATTACAACATACAACACCATGTGAAAGCGAAATAGGGAAAGGCAGGCTATGAAACGTCATATTTCGTCGAGATTTATGTTGCTAGTGAATTCTTTTATTCGTGAATAACAAACAAATATAGCAAGTAGGACGTAAACGGCCACTGCACGGGTCATTAAAAAATAACCGGTAACAATAACGTCTCCAATGCATGTGCAACCGTCCATGTGAAATTTATTCACAATTATTTCGCAACATCTTTGATCGCGACAAAATTCGTTGTTATGGGATCAGTCGAAACAAACATTCGAAGGGATATTACAAAAGAAACTTCAAAAGATGATCGTTAATCGAAGAGAATAACTTTGAAACTGATCATTGAAACAGTTGGGTCGAGTGAGTACTATTCTAGCAACAATCTTTGTTTCCAATCATGTATATTATATCCATGCAGTAAGTGGCTCGAGCTAAGTTGGGAATTAATCATTTTTGTACATACAGTACAAATTAATATTTTCCTATCAAAGGATCATCTGCTCAGAATTTTTGCTGTAAAGGAACCACCGCTAGTATGGTACAAAGCTGTGAATTGTCAGGACTTGTTAGACTTCATTTCTCTTTTAACAGCTGTCTACGCTGGTTTTGATATTTTTCTTCGCTGTCATGAAAGTTACTTATATTTTATACATACGGATTTTAATCTTTATTTAAAAATAGGAAATATCAGCATCGTTAGGGAATGAGAATATCTTTTTATATGCGTGCAATATGAAGACTTTAAGCCAATATTAAATTTTGTAATGCGAATGACTGTCGCCTGTGTTTTAATTAGAAGACTGGTATCCGTTGCTGTATTAAATGTCGCTATTCCGGTTTTAATATACGACAATCAGGTTGCAATTTGAGACTTGAGAGCCTCTTAAATGAATCAATAAAAGATAGCCGCTCGATTGCTTCGTTAAGTACCTAAAATATTAAGAAATATAGCCCTTTAAGGTCGAAAAATTGAGAAGTAACAGTTACCATTGAGTTTGGTAGAAATGCCAAGATGTATTATGTGTTGATATTGCTGCGATTTGAAAAGTATTTTCAGTATCACTATAAAATTCATGGTTACTGTATAATAATTAGTATTGAACAAATTTTGTACCTCGGCAAATTTTGTATCTCGCCCACGAATATGCAGTAAGTTAATGCAACATACAATAAATGGCGTATATATTATAATATATATATTATATATATATTATATATATATATATATTATATATATATTATATATATATATATATATACATCTATATAATTATATATATATATATATTATAAATAATTATTAATAATATATTAAATATATAAAATATATTATATATTATAATATATTATATATTATTATATATATATATATATATATATATATATAATCTTGGATTTGTGCGTAGTAAACCAGAGTGCTCGAAATACAATTTTATGATTATTTTTGGTTGATTTGTTTATATATATATATATATATATATATATATATATTTATATATATATATAAATATATATATAAGATATATATATAATATATATATATATAAATATATATATTATATATTATTATATATATATTAAAATATATATATATATATATTTATATATATTTTCACATTAATCATCACTTTGATTGTAACTCAGAAGGGGTTATATATCTAGTAGATTGCAGGAAATGTGGCAAACAATATGTGGGCTGTACTATAACACCTTTCAGATTGAGGTTTAATAACCATAAGAGCTCTTTGAATAGATATGGGGAGGGAAAAAGGAATATTTGCGGTCAACAATTGTATGCACATTTCTATGGGGAAGGTCATTCAGGTTTAAAAGATTTTATGGTTCGAGTTATTGACAATACAAATGCTAATAACCCGACCGAAAGGGAAAGGTTTTGGATAGAAAAAATTCAATGTTATGTGCCATTAGGTTTAAATGAGAGGAAAGATTGTTAAGTGTATGGTTATGCTAATTTTTAGGTAATTAGGCTATATAGGTTTGAAGGACGGTGAACAGATTGTTATTTCGTTTCTGACGAAGGGGCTTGCCCCGAAACGTAAAATAAAGTTATTATTTCATTTTACTTTTTTGTATATTGATGTATATATATATATATATATATAATATATATATTATATATATATATATTATAATATATATATATATATATTTATGTCAATATGTCAATAACAACTTAAGTAACAGTCGTTCCCAACTTGGCCTTGTAGCTCAGACGGTAGAGCATCGTTCTAGAAATGCGAAGGTCGCGGGTTCGATTCCTACCGTGGTCAAGTAGAATTTTCTGCTTGCCCGGTTGGTTATACTTGTGTAGAAAGAACATATAAAACACAGATCACATTATAACCCCACAAGTGAACACATGGCTCAATTAAGAGCAAAAGTATAAATATATCAACATTTGCAGAAGTAACTGCATAACGACACGTAAGGACGAAACTCCGTAATGTCAATAACAACTTAAGTAACAGTCGTTCCAACTTGGCCTTGTAGCTCAGACGGTAGAGCATCGTTCTAGAAATGCAAAGGTCGCGGGTTCGATTCCCACCGTGGTCAAGTAGAATTTTCTGCTTGCACCGGTTGGTTATACTTGCATGTGTAGAAAGATCATATAAAACACAGATCACATATAACCCCACAAGTGAACACATGGCTCAATTAAGAGCAAAAGTATAAATATATCAACATTTGCAGAAGTAACTGCATGCATAACGACACGTAAGGACGAAACTCCGTAATGTCAATAACAACTAAGTAACAGTCGTTCCCAACTTGGCCTTGTAGCTCAGACGGTAGAGCATCGTTCTAGAAATGCGAAGGTCGCGGGTTCGATTCCCACCGGTTGGTTAATTATACTTATGTGGAAAGAACATATAAAACACAGATCACATAATTTTATAACCCCACAAGTGAACACATGGCTCAATTAAGAGCAAAAGTATAAATCGTAGAAGACTTTGTGTTTGATATATATATATATATATATATATATATATATATATATATATATATATATATAATATATATATATATATATATATATATATATATATATATAATATATATATATATTATATTATATTACACTGTAAATTTCGCAGTGTTACGCCAACACGAAACTGGTGTAGGATAACACCGATTAGGTGTTTTGCCAAGTCAAACACCATTGGAGTGTAGCAATACACTTAAAAAGCGTAATTCTACACTATGCTAGCGTTTCTGTAACACTTTCTCGGTGTAAAAACAAACAAACCTAGGTTACACCAAATTTGGTGTTTTTTTACCTAAAAATGGCATACATTTACCTACTGCTCAGGTTATATTACACTGAACGGTTGCGTTAGTATACACCTATTTAGTGTAAGATATGCTTACACTCGATAAGTGTATATCTACACTTTGGTTTTTGTATTAATACACCAAAAAAACGTGAATGTACCGTGATCTGGTGTAAGTAAAAACAAGGTTATTAAACACCGAGAGCGTTGTAAATTTACCGTCTACGGTGAATATTTACCCGATATGAGTTTTCAAATTGCACTTGAAGAGCGTAAACTTACATCTAAATTGTGTACAAAATTCAATGCCTTATAAATTAAGACCGCGACGGAAAATGCTTGATTTGTTGCAAAATAAAAGAGTATATATGGTTGTATAGATACAAAAGAATGGGAATTGACTACATACTAAGAGACCAATAGACCCTGGGTCACAACAATTTGTATACCAGGTACGAAAACGTGTTTTCGTCAAATGTTCCTAAGCAAGCATGCACATGCAGTTTTTTCGTTAAATGTTTCCAGGCAGGCACAGTATCATGAGTCAGACAATTCATTTATTTACTGAATTTCTTTATTATGTTTAATAGTTTCTTTAACACATGTATACTATTGTTCAGCATCAGATAGGTCGTACTTCATTCTTACAAAGTGTTTTGATTCTCTATTTACAACGATGGTATAAAGATCTAGAGGATGATGATCTAGCATCCCAGAAAATAATAAGGGCACAAATTCTTCCAAAACTTCAACCTCATAGCAATGAATGTGCCTGCTAAAAGCAACTGTATTTACTTTCTTGCAAGAAAACATAACATCCATGTTTGGCATAAAAAAAACATTATGTATAAAAAGAAACACAGGAAAAATTAATTGCTGATAGACTATGATCATATTCTTTTTATACTTGTATCCATTGACTTTCACCCAATTCAACCTAGAATGTGAATATAGTTTTCACTTTTCAGTCCAGTTTTAAATAATTTTTACCATATATAAGAACAAACTTGAAGGCTTGGATTTGACAGCTAAGGTGCCAGGAAGCAGCCGAAGGGGAATAATAAATTGGGAACCTCCTGCTGTTGATGGTGAGGACCTACATTCTAACAAAGCCCATGTTCAATGGATGCAGAAGGAGTACCGAAAAAAGCACCCAAACATGGAAGTCGTTAAGCAGAAAATGCAACTGACTTTCTCCTTCAGAAGAAAGTACATAAATGCTGGGAAGTGTTCCCTTAATGAAATTGATGCAAAATACCCTTTTTTATTTGAACATGATCAGGTTAGTATTATATAGTTAGTAATATCTGTGCATAAACATATAATCCGGCACTGGGTAATATAATTGATAAGTTACTTTTAAATTACTCTTATAACTTATATTGATTTTTTATAGTTGCAAGATGAGTATGAAAGATTGGTGTCTGGCAGTAGTGTTAAAGATTTGGTTGTTACAAACTTACGTGAGCTTGCACCTAAGATTTTGAAAGCTGCCAGCAAGAAGAAACTCCCTCAAGTTGAAGAACTGGTTCAAGCTTGCGTACAAAATGAGGATGAACTGGATGAGGAGAACAGATTGACAGATGGTAATCCCATTCATACTCATTTAAATGAATATATTTTCACTATCAAAAGTTAATTATTATGCTGTGTGCGGTTTCAATATATACACCCTATTGTGATTATTCTCCTTCTTTATTAACACAGTCAGAGCAATAATTAAGATTAAATATGTAATTTTTTCTTTGTTCCTAGATGAGAAAGTTGTTGTGGCACTTTGTACCTTGCCACACCTTTTGGAAAGGAAAACAAAAAGTAATCCACATCCAGAAAATTTCCTTTATCAGGTAAGTATAATATACTTTAGTACCTTGTCAATGCTTATCAATGTTATTACACCACCTTTTGGAGAAATGTATTGTCATGATAAGTGTAAGCTAGTGGTCTGTTAAGTGGTCAATCATGAATAGTTTTAATATGAAGACTTTGTTATGATTTTTTAAAATTTTTATTTCAAATGTAGACAGCAGAAAACCCAGAGGTATTGTTAAAGAAAGCTGCCAGCCCCATCAGCCCATTCATCATCTTTGTGGAGGACAGTGATGGTCACATAATGAACAAAATGTTTGTTGCAGGGGAAAAACAAGTTTGTTTGGAAACAGATAACATTTTTTCAGCAGTATCGTCCCTTTTGTTTTTGTATTATGTTTGTAATTTAGAGTACCCGAAACAGTGTTTTAACACGTTCCTTTTTTTACAACGTACTGTTCTAAATATTTTTGACCGGGTAAGAGTGCCAACCAAAGTTTTATTATTCTTAAATGAACTGGAACAGTGAAATATTAGGCATAAGTGCATGTTATATAGCTGGTTTGTAAATTTGTTATGTACAGTATAATATAATGTAATATATTCTGTCATATAGAAATAAATATGTTTTTACCTTACCACTGCACTAGAATTAATTAATTTCGTGGCACCGGGCCATTGTTTAGAAGAGCATTTTTATTCTTTTGGTGTACTTATACACCAGATCGGTGTCTATATTACTGAAAGCATATTTACACTAAATAGGCGTAGAAAACCCTTTGGAAGGGTAAGTTTACCCTCGCGGTGTATTTATACACCAGATCGGTGTCCATATTACTGCAAGCACGTATACACTAAATAGGCGTAGAAAAACCTTTGGAGGGGTAAGTTTACCCTCGCGGTGTATTTATACACTAGGTCGGTGTCCATATTGCTGCAAGCACGTTTACACTAAATAGGCGTAGAAAAACCTTGGGAGGGGTAAGTTTACTCTCGCGGTGTATTTATACACGAAGTTGGTGTTCATATTGCTGCAAGCGTTTTTACGCAAAATAGGTGTAGGAAAACCTATAGAGGTGTTAGTTTACGTTAATGGTGTATATTTACGTCGCCATAGTGTACACATAGCTGCATAAACTTTACCCATGAATAGTGTAAATTAACCCAAAATATAGCGTAAATAAACACCATATTAGTGTTCATATTGCTGCAAGATTTTACACCGATTTCGGTGTTGTGCCAACACTCCGAGATTTACAGTGTATAAGTATTGTTTTGTTGTGGGATGAGATGTATCCTTCCCCCATAAATGAATAAATGAAATAAATAATATGAATAAATAAATGAAAGCCATAGATTGCACAAAATCTTCAACCGAAACACGTTAAAGTTAAGTTATAGTTGTATGCCAAACGTACAGAGCATCATCTCATCCCACAACAAAACAATACTGCGGAACGAAGTTAACAACAACATCACCACAGAAAACCGATGCAATTGCCGCGTGAAAGACGCATGTCCACTTCGAGGCGAGTGTCAAACAAAAGCCGTAGTGTACCAAGCTGCTGTAACCAATGAGGCGACGAAAGAAATTGAAACATACGTTGGTCTTACCGAAAATACTTTTAAAACACGCTATCTCAACCACACCAGCACCTTCCGCAACAAAACTAAGAAAAATGCAACTGAACTGAGCAAACACATTTGGCAATTAAAAGATAATAATACACCATACACCATCAATTGGAAAATAATGAAAAAGTCAAAACCATACTGCAACAAAACCAAACGCTGTAATCGATGCCTTTCCGAAAAATTCATCATTATCTGTCACCCTGAATTAAGCTCTCTTAACAAACGCAACGAACTCGTATCCGCCTGCCGACATCGAAAGAAATTTCTCCTTAGTAACACCCATGTAACATGATCTAATTAATTAATTAATTATGATTCTCCTGTATATAGTCTGTCGTGCTGTTGTAATATTATATTATTTACCTGACGAGTGTGGCAAGCTATAAGCTTGTCATACGAAACAGTCCTGTAGTAAATAAAATTTCGATGAAGTAACCTGCGTTTTCTCATCTTGTGTTATGCCGCTCTGCATTAGCATTGAGCACTCTACCCAGACGATTTTGTATGCGCTAGTTTCTATCATCACGATAGTTTCTATCACTACACCTGTATATATATATATATATATATATATATATATATATATATATATATATACATATATATATATATATATATATATATATATATATATATATATATATATATATATTTCCTTCAGTTAAACCCGTAATTAATTTAGAGGATAAAATCGTTGTGAAATACAGAACATTCTGCCATGCAGATATTCTTTTCCGTTTTTTTGAACGGTGGTGATTGCATGCTCGTGACCTCGGATTTTTTGCAATTTTTGCCTCAATCTTTTTGTGAATTTGTCAGTTTTTAAAAGCAACTATGTGTCATCTTGTTATGATATTATTTACAATTACTGAAAGATAGCACATTTTACCATGTTCAGGGGGCAAAGTTCTCAAAAATTTTTTTCAGAATCTAATTTATTTGCTTCAAAACACTGATAATTCGCGTGGCGTCGGTGAATTGCGACCAGCGTGTGGTAGGGCAATAGTAACATCTTTAAGTTGTTTTTTTGGGAATGTATTCTGTTGTAATTAATTTTGTGGAAACGTCAACAAACCACGCTCACTTGCCTTCTGTAACCCTCATTTCCTGCTAAATTTAACAGAAAATATATATACCTCAATACAGAATATCAGCATTTATCTTTTATCGAAAGTTCCTTCGTTTTATACTAAAAAATAGCCCAAAACAATATGAATTTGATTTCATAGGTGTAGAGTTTTGTTTTCGTCTAATCATTCATAATGCATAATAATTTTCTAGTTAGCAACACCTTCTGTCCTTAGATACATTAAATTACGAATTTGCCAGGCTTTCAATTTCAATAATTAAATAAGACGGGAATTTCCTTCTTGATATATTTTTGCATTAACACGTTATGGTTAATACAGTACGTTGCTATGCTGAAGAGTTGTCCCGCCACGTAAATTTTAAGTTTTTATCATTTTTCAATTATTTTTAAATCTTTTGCGCCATATAATTAACACCAAAATATTAGGGATAACGTAGGGTACTTAGTGGCTGCGTATTCAAAATCCGTATTTCGTAATTGCAATTTTGCAATCATTAAGTCCCGAAAAAGTTTCTCGGGGGAGTCCTTGTTTGCATAAGCGACCGATCGGCTGCCTCATTATAAAGTTTCTCTCGGGTAGCTCCATCCATTGAGCTCCCTTACTCTACGCCCATCAAAGCCGCCATCGGTATAAGTTTGCACGTCTGGATGGACACTTTATCGAAAGAAAAGTTTTATTCCAAATTTTTATTATATAACACCCATGCGTTTATTATTTACCAATTACCACCCATGTGTCAAACTAATTCGATTTATTCCCCTTGCTTTTTTAAAAGAGACTCATAGAAAGATTTATACTTTTACGTGCAGTGACTGTCCAGAAATAAGCTAACAAGAACCGCAGTCAGACCGAGGTCGAACCACAGTGAGACCGATGTTTATCCTCGGTCGAACTCGGTCTGACAGACATTTTAGATGTTTTTTATTCGATGATTGTGTTTTGACCGTATCGAACGTGGCTCTAGCCACGGTCAGATTTTCCCACCTGGAATTTTTCAGTTTCATCTTTTTGGATACGAAACGCAATCTAATATTCACACATTATTTAGAAGTACATATTAATTATTTGAATCACACCAAAATTAGGCAAATATATGTCTAAAGCAAATGATTTTCCAGAGTAATATTTTTCGTAATTGTTGTCATATTATTACCAATTCTTGCTAAAAGTGAGAACAAATTGCCAATTATTATTCCCTGTTTCATAATATGATTGTTCAGTTAACACTGAATCATAAAATTTGCCGAAAGCTTACCGAATTGTGCCGAGTAAGTTTGGAAGCTAGTCGTGCATTCGAAGCTGCGATCACAGCAACTTGTTGACAGGGTCAGCGTGCACATTATTGCGCTATTGTTATTAAATGTAGTAACATTCGGACACCGTGCAGTGTACACGCGTAAAAACGCACAAGTCGTAACAAGTCTGCAGCAGAGTTGTTACAAGTCTGTTCACAAGCTTGCAACAAGATTTATTCGCACCGCTTGCTCCAGCTTGTGGTAACAAGTTTTGGACAAGTTGTTAACAACTTGTAGCAAGTCCGATAGCACTATCAGACTTGTTACAAGATTGTTGATTCAACAAGTTTGTTACAACTTGTTAACAAGTTGTCTCATCTTGTCAACAGCTTGGGACAAGCAGTGCGAACAAATCTTATTACAAGCTTGTGAACAACTTGCTACAAGATATGATATTTTTACAATCACAGGGCAAACTTTTGTCACCTGAGCCACGGTGTGACACGGTGGCCTGTTTTTGATTGCACAATAAGAATGATAAACAATAAAGTTCGATAGTACATAACACGTTAAATATACATATATATATATAAATATACATAACACGTTAAATTGGTCTGTTCGCTGCATCCTGGCTGAATCGAATGCATTTAATACATGAATCCGTCGAAATTTCTCAAAAGCAAATCTAAGCCAGCATATTTCATGGGAGATATCGTTCTTCAGGCTAGAACATGATGGAATTATTACTAAAGAAAGGCTTCGCTCGTTCCCATTATAGAATAGCAACGACAATTTTTGAACAGCTATATCCAAAGAGACAAATACTGAAAATCTTTACTTAATATCCTTGTAAGGTAAGACTCTTAAATCGAATTATGAAACAAATTTGCATTTTACGCTGTAGCCTGTGAACATGCAAATTTCACGTTATGTTGAGTGTGAATGAAATATCGGTAAATATAGCTAACCAATCATTTTGAAAATCGTTTTGTGGTTTTATGAAAGTACAGGGATTTACAATATTGCTTTTATATTAAACGTTCACTGAAGAGTATTGTGCAACCAAAGCTCAGAAATTGTTTGTTTCGGAGTTTAAAATTTGGAACTTTTCCAGGTCCATAGCACCTTCGCCACCGCACCGTACGTAAACGAATTTAAACTAGTATTCGCCTTTCGACTCGGTTTTTTTATGCCTGTTTAACTTGTCCCACGATTTCGACTTCTTCTATATCTTTCCCATGACTTCTTGGGCCGACCCCTTTTCCTCTTTTCTCCAGGATTTTTTATCACTCTAAGGCTCGGCGTGGTTGAGAAAAAAACAGATTTCACATTGAGAGTTGTTTCTCAGTTTTGTCAATAAGGAAGTATATCGCAATCTCTAAACAGGCCGTATAATGTAGAACATAGCTATAGGTTGCGCTTTTCTACATTTAGCCACTACATCCTCATCCGAAGTTTTGAAGTTCTGAACCATTGGTGGCGATGCTTCCTAGATAGTCGAAGGACTCAAATCGTTCTAATCCTTGGGCTTGATACATGATGTGTCTTATGTGGTAGTAAAGGAGTTTTTTTGTCTTCGTTCTGAAGCTTCGTTCTGAACGGATTGAATTTTCTGGAGTGAAAAGGCCACCTTTTCACTGAGTAATACTAGGTCATCAGCAAACTCTCGATCTTCTAAGACCTTGGTTATACGTGGCATTTTTCGCGCCTCGAATGCAATTCAAACAATAGATAATGAGATGATAAACCTCATTAAGATTCATTACCATCTCATTATCTATTGCTCGAATTGCATTCGACGCGACCAAAATTCGACGTATAACCTTGGCCTAACTTCTATATGCATGGTGAACTGTATTCCTGTCTTATTATCAGCGTCTGCTCGTCTAGTCACTGAGACTAGTGCTATTACAGAGAGCAGAGGTAAAGTAAAATCTCATTTCCAACTATTTCGATCGTATACGTGTCATGCTATGCCAGTGGAATTACATATTGAAATTAGCCTGAAAATCGCCAGCTTATAGACCAATTGCGAAACTTAGTAACTGCACCTTCGCACAAAATGGAAACGAGGCCTATTGTGCAGAAAACAATATTTCTTGAGGTACCAAGATTTTCGCCGTTTTATATCCCAATATTCGCCTTTGGTTTACATATATTTCGATACCTTTAAGTTTGGTTTAATCGTTGTTATCATAGTTGTCAGGTTAGGGAGTTTTACTTTTCAACTGAGCTGTTTTTGTGGTGTTTTCATTAATCTTTTCGGCTGCTTTCGTCTGGGAAATGTGGAGAAGGCCGACACTAAATTAGGCAAAAATTTAGTATTTTCCCAACCTTTTCGTTTCAAGTTTTAAAAATTTATTTCATTTCTTTCCTTTTATTTGTACAAAATTTCGCGATATATATTTGCTGCAAAATTTATGTTTTTGTGACAAAAATGATTGAAAAGTCACGGTCGAACAACCATGTTCACATTTCTCATATAAAATTTTTTATACCAATTTCATCGATCGATTAGCTGTAATTTTACAAGACATAATAATTTATCATTCTCTATTTTCAATTACCGTTAATTTTAATATTCTTTTTTATTATACTATAAAGGTAGCAACAATGCGAGCTGCAGCCTGCAGCTTTTTTAACCCTTACATGATGGTAAAGCCGAAGGCGAAAAATATTAAACCCCAAGTTCGCAAGTGTTTTTCCGTTTACGATGGAGAACGGAATCCTTTCCTTTTCCCTTAACTTTCCTTCAACCCTTACTAAACATCTATTGCATGCATAGTAGTAGATAGAAAGAATGGCGTTTTTTAGTGACACAAGAGAACGTCAGATGCATGCATTCGAATTCGACTTTTAAATATAATTCGGCCTTCAGGTCGGCATGGAAGCCATGCATTGAATGGGCTTTATTAAAAGGAAAATAAAGTCATTTCAGTCAGTTACTTTTTGCCATTTTTACAGTATCGCTGTGGCATAAAGATAAAAATACTGACAGTGATATTTGTCAATGAATTTGAATTAATGAAACCATTTAAGTCATCAGGTGTGAAAATTATATAATCTGCATATGTCACATTTCAATAATCTTTTCACAAAAACACTTGCAAAAACAGGAATTTTGCACCACGTATATATCGCCAAATTTTGTACAAATAAGAGGAAGAAGTGAGAGAAAATAGTTTTGAAAAAGACAGACTTTTACCTGAGTTTGTGTTGGCCTTTTCCATATTTCTCGTTTCCATATTGCGCGAAGGCGCAGTTACTAATTTTCGCAATTGGTCTCATACGTTACAAGTAAATAAAATGAAGAAAATGAACAGATTTTGCTTGCAAAAATGATCAGATTTTACTTGCTTGAAGGAAACGGTTATTCTTTGAAATTCTTCTTCTCATTTAGGGTATATTTCAAGAAGTATTTAAAATGTTGTATTGTACTCGATTTTGGCAAAATGCTAATCCCTAGTTGATTTTCTATAAATCTGAGATTAAAATGAAGGTTCCTGTGGATTTTAGTGTTTATGGTATGCGCGTCCACAAGGCCTATGCTCGAAGAACCATATCCTCAAAAAGAAAGTGGGCCATAAATCTTCATGACAGCAACACGACCTCATTTTGGCAAACGTAAAAAGGGACACTGATTTTATGAATTTCACCGTTTTTATTTCTATAACTAGAGCAAGTCTGCAAATATCATGTACAGATCAGCATTCCATGCATTCGAGGCAGGGGTGGATCCAGCACTAGTGCACTAATTTGCATGACACAAAAAACTGCTCAAAATAGCCATTTTGTTTTATAATGCAAATTAGTGCACTAGTGCTGGATCCACCCCTGATTCGAGGAGATGACTAAAATCCAAAAATCAAAAAAGTTAAATCGAAATAATGGCCCGATTTATACTAGAGACGGATCATCGGTCTAGATTAACTTTGACAAGCGACATGCATAGTTCATCTACTTTTAAACGGATTTGAATGGGTATAGTTCGTCTTGCCGCATCATTTACCCATTAGTATAAATTGGGGCTGGACGAAATACAAAAAATCGATCATAAAACGGCTCTTGTGAAGTGTGAACTCTTTTACTACATAAATAATCATCCCATAATTTATACCGTGTGTTTAGTTAAAATATCCTCTCCGTACTGCATAAGGTAATTGCAGTTAGGGGTCATATTACTGCATATTCAGTACTGAGGTGAGCACAAAACCTAGGGAGTTTCTATGTTTCAATCCCCAAATCTTGTTCTGATAGGCCTAATTCACGAGACGGGCTGCTTATTTTCGTTTCCCACACAAGTAACCGCAAAGGCTATCAGATGTTGCTTCTAGACAAACATTCCCTTTAATCAATTAATCAATTTGGTAAATGGTCATTATAATACGCTTTTTAAACCTTTAGGTACAGATTTAACCAATGATGAATCAGCTAAAAGAAAAAGCTAATTATTCCAGGATATGTCAGCTGTTGGTCAACAAAGGTAGTATCGCTTTAAGGAACGCCTTACATGCAAAGTGTTCGCCTTCTGCATTAGCTGCTACACTTAATACTAAAAAACCGGCTTTGACGAAACTACGATACAGAGTCATTAAGGATGCGCAATGGGATTTACTCTTTCCAACTTCTGGTGCACCAGACTCAAACAACTTCGATATAACATTATTGACAATTTTACTACGAAATGTTTGTGGATTGTCCGAACCAGCAACAGGATGGAATACTATGCCTCCAGACAGCGACACCTCTATATCTGCTGATATTACGCGTATCAAGTTGTTCAGAAATGAAATCTGTGGTCACCTGCCATGTGCTTATTGTGACGACAAAACATTTGAAAAAAGGTGGAAAGATATCTCAAAACCTTTGATGCATTTAGGAATTCCACAAAAAGACATTGATGAATTAAAAGATTCCCCTCTTAGTCCTGAAGAAGAGATTTACATTGAAATATTGAAGGAGTGGAAAGATCTTGATAACGATATTTTGTTAAAAATGAATGAGTTGGGACAAAAACTAAGCAATGTTGAGGATAAAGTGGAGAAATTGGCAAATTTGAAAACCTCGGAAGTTGACAAACTGGCAAAGTTCGATTTCACTGGAAGGATTGCCAGCCTTTGCGAAAAATTTCATGATGGCACTAGACAATGGTTATTTGACCAAATAGCCAGTTCATTTTGTCATGGCAAAGTTATTATCCTCACTGCATCCCCTGGCTTTGGAAAGAGTGTTCTGTTGGCAAAAATCTGCGAGATGTATAAAGAAAGTGGTCAACTCGCGGCGAGCCACTTCTGTGACTTCAGAAATTCGGATTACAGTAACCCGCACATGATTCTCCAGTCACTCGCCAGTCAAATGTGTGAGAATGTTGATGGATTTCGGGAAAAACTCTCCGAAGTTCTTCGTCGTGAACATTCTCAAGAATCACTTTCAGACGAATTTCGTGTTCTATTAAACGACCCATTACGTGCCCTCCAAAGAAAAAACGAAATGTTCATTGTTATCGATGCTTTGGACGAAAGCAAAATCGATGTCAAAAGTGAATTTTTGGAGATGATATTAGAGAAATTTTCAGAGTTACCAGTGTGGATTAAGATATTGATTTCAAGCAGACAGGAACGGCAAGTACTAAATAATATACCCACAAAAAACATATTAGAAATCCATCCCGATAAAAGCCTTAACAGTCTTGATTTGCAGCGTTTCATTCAGCATAATTTTTCAACACTTGCATTGGCTGAGACGCTCTCACTTACTGACCAGTGTGAGGGCTCATTTCTTTACGCTTATTACCTAGTGAGTGAAAACGTGGGCATGGGAATTTGTCCCCAATCCCCCAAAGGCATTTCCGGATTTTACGTCAAGCAATTCAAACGTTTATATACAGGTCTCCAGCGCCTAAAACCAGACACATGGGCGTCTAAACTAAAGGGTTTCGTTAATGTTGTCGCTGCTTTTAGGGAGCCCCTTCCAATAAAGATTCTTTTCTCATGCATGGAGCTATCTGATGAAGAGTACGAAATACGTGAGAAAATTGCCGATGTAATATCCCAAATTCTTTCATTTAAAGATAGTTGTCTGTCTGTTTATCATAAGTCATTATTGGACTGGCTAACATTAGACAAGTATGAGGAGCATGCTTTTGCTGCAGATATAGCAGGCGGTAATAAGCGTCTCTGGCGTGCTTGTGAACAAATATACAGCGATATAGAATCTTTAAAATCTGTTTCAGATGCTCAAATTACACCCGCGTTAGAATACGCTTTGAAATATGGTCCCAGATTCCTCCTGACTGCTGTTGAAGATGTGGAAGATCTGCGCTGGCTAATTAGTGTACGAATAAATTATTTGAAAATTAAATTCTGCGGCATTAAGTTATTTTTCGATTTCGACTTCTCTCGTGTTGTTCAACTCTGTAGATCTGAAGCCATCGACGTTGCCAATCGTATTTATTGGGGAATTATTCAACTCCATTCTTTCTCCGATCAAATTTCAGCCCTTGAATTTTCAAAGTTTCGTGAAGAAGATGGGCACGCATCTTATCTTAGTGCGTATTTGCAATTTATTGCAAGTGAATACTCCAACGATACTAATGCACATAGCGTTGTTTCTATGTCCGAAGTTAAAGATATCTTACATAATAACGGCCAAATTTGGGTGGAGAAAATTGAAAGTAGAATGAATTCGAGCTATAAAATTGTTTCCCATACAACATTGAAAAATGAATTGCATTTACCCAAGATCTATTGTAATGCAATGGAATTGTCTCCAAACAACAAACTTTTTGCATATTCTGTCAGTCAACATTGTGTAGAGGTCTTGAAATTACCAAGCCTTGACGTTTTCTTTAATGTTAAAGTTAATTCCGCAGGCTTCATATCCAATTTTGTTAAATTTTCACCTGATTCCACCTACCTTTTATTCAATTCAGCCAGGTCTTGTGTTTCTATTAAGGACCAGAAGGAAGTGCCGTTTCTCCCAGAGGACCCTGAAGAATGTTTTCACTGTTCATTTTCTTCATGTGAAATGAAGCTTGTTACATCTGAACAAAACTGCATCAAAGTGTGGGATGTAAAAGAGAAAGAACTGTTAGTAAAAGCCAGCACTGAATTCGACGTAAAAGAGTGCTTTTTTAGTTTCTGTGGCTCGTATATTCTTACTCGACCATGCGATGATACATTGATGTTCCCGATGTATCAATATTTTGAAGATTTTATTTTCTTCAGATCTATAACCTTGGAAAAGTTAGATCGCATCGTTAGAAAGTGTTTTGACCGCTGTTTAACACGCGGAAATCGCTATCAAATTATCACACCAGATCCGCAGAATACTTATGAGTTGACGAGTAGCTTTAAAATATTTCACTTCCACGGGTGAAATAGTTGTTATTGCAAATAGATATTGCACAAAGCCCTTTGTATGGAAAGAGAGAAGTTGTTTTGCATTTTACAACTCATTTGAAGGTTGTTCACAGATATTTGTGTCTGACTACATAAGCCTAGAAATTCTTGAGTCGTTTCATGTTAATTTGTTAATTGGCACTTCTATAAATTACACTTCAAATGTTGATCAGGCAAATTTTCTTGTTAGTTTAGACTCACGCGAACTATTTCTTTTGCGATTCGAAACATCTAACGAGTGTTCCCCAATTAAAATGTCGTTAAGACCAGCTATCAAATGCTGTGCATTATCCCCAAAAACATCATATTTAGCCTGTTGTTATCACAATTGTTTTCTGACAACCGAGTGTATTGTTAGTAGGAAAATACTACCGGCAGTTTTTCTGAAACAACAACCGGAGGCTTGTTGGTGGTCTCAGTCGTATCTTTGGATAGTTTGTAAGGGTGTTGTCATAAAATTTCCTTGTGACTGGAACAAAACCAAAGTCTTAGGATATGAAAGTGAAGAATGTGTTATTGATTTTGAAAGAATCCTCGTATTTGATAATGGTGTTCTCGTCGTTCGACTTTCTGAAAATGGAGGAATTTCGATTTTAAAACTGGCAAACGAAAACCTTTGTCGTCATGGAATACCTGATTCCCAGTTTGATGCCTCTGCTGTTGCAGTAAGTTCAGACGGACGACTGTAATAAGCATAAAGTTACGTAATTATAAATAAATCTATGTCACAATCTACAAGCACTTATACCCATTACAAGGCCATAAAATATACTAATGGGGATTATACTTACTGCGATTTCCAGTTGAGCGTGGAATTGCAAAAGTTTGTTCCTTAAAAGTTTTGTAATTTGAAAGCAACGCTTGTGACGTCATCTAATAATGTAGCTAGGCGACGCTCACCATGGTAATTGTTCAGGAAAAACTGTCAAGTTTGTGACTATAAATGGATTATGAGAATAGCGATAAATAACCGCTATTTTTACTGTAGTCTATTTATCGTCGTTACTCACAAACATGACATCTTCCCTTGACAACTTGGTCAGCGTCACCTGGAAACATATCACCTCACAAACATTGCTTTCAAACTACAAAACCTAACCAATGAACTTTAGCAACTCAACGCCCAGCTGGAAATCGCAGTAACGGGAAAAAATAAAAATTCCATGCAGAAGCTTGCTATAATATTATAATACATTCGCAGCAATGAGGGACGACGTACTAAACTGCAGCCAATCGACCAACATTTTAGATCCGATAGATATGCTATCAACATAATGCTACCAAATGCTACACAGTTCTGCAATTCAACAAGTGACTATGAAAGGGTTACATCACACATCCATCCATTCCGTTGCCGGTTACCTGGATAAAACATCAATGGCCATAAAATAAGATAAAGTGACAACTTTCTCCTCAATGTTTCAAATATCGAATATAGCTATGCCATGACATCTCATTATCAATGAGTTTGGCTACCTTAATCTCCAATTTTTTTAAATGTAGTTCAATCTTAGGCATAATATGGCCATATTAAAGCAACGATTTATTATTTCTTTTAGAAAAATGTAAGAAATGCGCATTATCTAACTGTAAAAGTTCATTCGCACCATGCAACTCACACTGAAAGCAGGCTCAACCTAGGCTTTTCCAGTGTCTCCGGATCCTTACCCTAAAATCCTCGCTGCGCGTTTTGATACCTGTATTAACTTTAAATCAAGGTAAAACTTCGGTGAGATGCACAATTGCAAAAACTAAGCTTCGACGAACTTCAACATCTCAGTACTAAACACAAGGCATCTACCGAATTTGCCTTAATTTGTTAATGAAGTCCGAGCTGTTGTTTAGTGTACTCACACAAACTCGGGAATTTTAAAGTACCTATTCAATAAGGAAAATTCAGTAAATTTCCTGTGTGCGACCATCTGTGCGAAATTCACAACTAGCTAATTATATCTGTAGGCAACCACTCAGCTGGTGGCGCACAATTATTTCACGGTCGAGGAATCAGCCTTTGCAAACAGCATTTGATTCTTAACTCTCAAGACACTTTTAAAAGCATTTCAAGACCACGAATCGAAGAAATTTGAAATTTACTGTCATACTTGTGTAAGTACTGTTTCATTATTTTTCAGGCATGTCGAGTCGCTGACTTACTCTTTCAATTATTTGTGATTTTGCGATAATTCGCTATCAGTTATCGTCTGAGATGAACTTTTGGCCAAATTTTGATACTTGGCAAAGCCAAAGAGCCACTAGAAGAAATATTTATCCGGGGCTTTCGTCAGGAATGTGCCAGTTTGGCTTTATACCTTTTTAAATTCGCTAATAATTCTCTGGGGTCGGTTGTATCAAGCCCGTTTAGCTTAAACGGTGGACAAGTTCAAAATAGAAAGCAAGTTTATCGGATTATTTAACAAGCGAACTGAATGTTTTTAACCTTAATACAAATTTACTGATTACAACTACATATTCAGTGCATAGAATTCAAGTTGACTCATTCAAGAGAGTTGTAAGAGTGTTATTTGATTTTGATTTATCCACCGTTTAAGCTAAACGGGCTTAATGGCCCCTGATGAGTAAGTATTGTTCGTTCCGCTCCGGTCATTTTCCGTTAGCTATTATATTTCAATAAACAAATATTTCTTAGAGCTTTGTAGCTAATATGAGACTGAATAGTATTGTTTTATACAGTAGCTGGCACATTTTCCCACTGTTAAATGAAATAGCTATATATTATTGGAAAGAAAGGATCAGGCCGATCATTTAGTGTTAAAATGTATGCCAAATCCAAAAGTAATACGAAGATGTTCAGATTGGCGTAAAGGCCCACGCAAACGGAACATACTGTAAATCTTTAAAGGCTAATTTCCAATACGAGCAGCGGATCGGATCGGATCGGAACGAAAGATAATCCGCGCGTGCGCCGTCTGTTGAAATTTTTGGCTCATATTGATCCGAAAGCGTCCGAGACCGGATAAAAAAAATTCAAATAGTTTAAACTTTTTTTGATGCGATCCGAAATCATTTCATGGACCGACCAGCTCAGAAAAAAATGCGATCCGATCCGCTGCTCGTTTTCCGGAGTGGAAATTAGCCTTAACTCGACCCCAATTTCCATTTTGAGGGGCAAAAAAATTCAATTCTGAAAGAAGATTTGAGAGATATGGGTACCAGATCGGTAAAAATATAGTATCATTTAGTTATTACCACGAACATCACAACATTATATTGTCAAACGGTTAGCAGGCTTTTAAAAACTGAAAAATTCGTGAAAACACATCGTGTTGACGTATCGCTTCCGGTGTGTGGCCGCAAAATTGTGCCTTTAAATAACCACAGCACAATCTTTCGTAGCAACAAATTAAGCAATTTCATTCTACCCTATTGGTTGGGCAACGATGCTAGCTTAAGAATGAAACTTTTTTCAAGGCAACAAGCCCAAATTTGACGATTATAATTATCAGAATTGACTATAGTATTTACCTTCGTATTCATCTAATTCACCTTCTGTGAAAATGCCGCTAAAAATTTGCAAGACATAACTTTATTTTTTTTATTCAGCATTCATAAACAATCCTCTCGCAAATGGGAAAATCTCATGATATCTTCTGGAATTAATCATTGAACAAATTTGTAATTCAGTTCATTTGTGTAACTACAGTACGGTAGGCGCTAATGTTTATATTTTTACTACAAAATAGAATTAGAAAATAGAATGACCATGAGTGGTGGGATTTTCGTAACTAAGGCCTAGCTGGCGTACGCAAATTATTTTTGTACAATTAATATGCAGCAAACGGCATCTTATACAGCGCTGCGCAAGCCTGATTCGCCTATTAATATTGGTGAATGAATACTGCGGGAAAACGTTTGCACACGAACTGAACTCAACTCGACTCGGCTGAATCGAACTGAACAGAATTAATTGAACAGATCTGAACTGAAGGATTGCAATTATTTATTTATTTATTAACTTTGCCAAGTAATATGCAACATTTACCAGTATATTTACAACAACATATAATATGGAAATTGGCAGGGTGCACGCTACAGTTTTCACCAATTACAGCGGCCCCATAAACTATACTAATACTATACAACAAACACAAATCTAAAAACAACACGATATTTGACAGGACAGATTACGAGACTTGTTACAAGACAAACATATAGATTTCCATGTCCTTGGGTCATCAACATGGAAATCTATATGTTTGTCTTGTAACAAGTCTCGTAATTATAAAACTATATTATAAAACTACAATAAGTTATATGAGCACAGAAATATATATGTATTTATACAAAATATTTAATAAACCTGTTTGCCATTCACTTATCGATTCTTCTTGCCGCTGACTGGGCGCGAAGTGCCGGCGAGGTATTATTTCCGCTGGGAGATTTGAAATACCACACAAGTATTGTGACAGAAGTTACAGAACATAGCAAAATCCTAAGTTGGAGGATCACTGATCATGGTACCAGTGCACATGCGCGAAACATGAACCAATAAAGTTTCAAAATCAATAAAGTTCAGATTGGTCAGCAATTTAACCATGAAGCAAGTGCGAGTGCGATTGCGAGCACTGTAGCGTAAAGACGCTAGTAATGGTGTTCTGTGACATTTAAAATTCTTACACAATTATTGTTGTATATAACTTTTTAGAAAAATAAGTACGTAATTTCTTAAGTAAGGATATTGTGAAAAGAACGTTAGAGAGTTCTTTTTTGTTCATTTGGTGTTTTCGTTGGTGACATTCCCAAGACTTGGTCGTTGATCATTGGTCATTGGAGTGGTTACCGTTCGTTGCGTTTAGCTTGAATACTTGATTATTACTTCTACTGCATGTGGATTTTGTGAGTGCCAATTGGTTGTAATTATTATGTATCATTTTAGAACTTTTACCATAGGCGGCCTAAAATTGTTGTTTATTTAGACTAAATAAATCAATTTTATACATATTAATCATTTCATATACTGCACAAACCGGCGTTACTGTGTTTCTCGCACGAAGGTCTGCCCTGTCTCGTGCGACGTTCGCGTAGTGTCATCAGTTTAATATATTTCAAAGGTTGGCAACTCTCGGCGATATTATGTAAACAAACATTGACCGTTAATGCAAGCACGTTAAATATCTTAAAAACAAATTGCAATAAGATCAAAACTGAAAATAAAGCATATTGATCACGAATAATTTTACTACATTCATACTGTATATCATACGAATTTTTCCGTTTTGAATATTTTAGAAGCATGTGAAAAAAGAGTTTTGGGGCCGTTTTAAGTTGTTTTTTTTCGAAACCCATCCTGGGGTCATCCCAACCATTCCATCGATATCCTTTTAAAATGCAAACTCTGCTCCTATATATTTGCTCTTCTTCAGATTTTATTGGCTCTACATATATTCTTCAGATTTTTAGCCAATAGGAGAAGAGTTAGTATTTAAAAAGGATGACGATGGACTGGTTGGGTGATCCCAGGATGGGTTTTGAAAAAAAGGCTCTCGTTTTTTCCACATGCTTCTAAAAGGATTTAAAAATTTGTATTTTATGTTATTGCACTTTGTTTTTAATTAAGATATTTAAAAACGTGCTTTTGTTAACGGTCAATGTTTGTTTACATAATATTGCCGAGAGTTTCCGACCTTCAGAATATATCAAACTGATGAGATTATAGGTAGCCCAGATCTGTTGTACTCAGCCTTCGACTATATTGTTTACGCGTGCAGTGACGGGTCAGCTTTTACTGTCTGTACAAATTACTGTATCATATCCTGATAAAGTTGGCAACATAATTTCCAAGTCAGCACGTACCTTAGGAGAAATAGTAAAAAAAACTTTGGAACTACATAGCAAAGAACACAAAAAATTACATAGAGGTAAATTAAGATACCTTTACTAAACTACTAACCATTTTTTTTTGTCGCAAACGGCACTGGAAGTGTCGAAAAATCGGTAATTTTTTTAACAAATTTGCTGAATTTTTCGCTGTGACTATGCGGGATGCAAGTTGCCTGATACCGGTTTTTGGTTTGAATCACAAATGCATTATTTCATTAGCTTTTACAATTTACGAACTTCTAAAAAGCCAATGAAATAATGCATTCTTGATTCAAACTTCCTTAAGTATTTCAATTTTCATATTTTATTTTTATAATTACGTTGCCTTAATTAAAAAATTTATTTTAGCATTAACCAAGACAAACAATGGATCCGGTAAAAGAGAAGGCTAATTATTCCAGAGTATGCCAATTACTGGTCAACAAAGGAAGCATTGCTTTGAGAAATGCTTTGCATTCAAAACATCCGCCTTCTACACTAGCTTCTGTGTTAAATACTAACAAACCGGTTTTGACGAAGCTACGATACAGAGTCATCAAAGATCCGCAATGGGATTTACTCTTTCCAACTTCTGGTGCACCAGATTCAACCAACTTCGATATAACATTATTGACAATTTTACTGCGAAATGTTTGTCGACTTTCTTCCCCAACAGCAGGATGGGACGTTTTTCCTGTAGGAAGTGATGTCTCGGTATCTGCAGATATTGTGAGGATGAAAATGTTACGAAATGATATCTACGGTCATATCGCAACCGCTCAATTTGACGACACCCGATTTCATGCATTGTGGCAGGATATTTCAAAACCTTTAACACGGTTGGGGATTTCTCAAAACGATATTGATGAATTGAAAGATTGCCCTCTGAGTCCTGAAGAGGAGATTTATATTGAAGAATTAAAGAAGTGGAAAGAACTTGATGAGGACATTTTGCTAAAAATGAGGGATTTGGAGGGAAAGATGGACACATTGAAAGAAAAATTGGAAGTGAAAGTTGAGTGCGTGGAAGAGAAAGTGGACAATGTTGAAGAGAAAGTGGGAAATGTTGAAGATAAAGTGGATAATGTAGATCATAAAGTTGTTGCGCTAAGAACGGCTCTTGAAAATGCTACACCTTCACAAGTTGACAAACTGGCAAAGTTTGATTTCACTGGAAAGATTGCCAGCCTGTGCAAAAAATTCCAAGATGGCACCAGACAATGGTTATTTGACAAAATATCACATGGTTTACTTAATGATCGCAAAAAAGTAATTATCCTCACTGCATCCCCTGGCTTTGGAAAGAGTGTTTTATTGGCAAAGATATGTGAGATGTATAAACAAAGTGGCCAACTCGCCGCCAGTCATTTCTGTGACTTCAGAAGTTCGGATTACAGTAATCCTCACAAGATTATTCAGTCACTTGCCAGTCAAATCTGCGAAAATGTTGTTGGATTTAGAGATAAGCTAACTGAAGTTCTCCGTCGTGAACATTCTCGAGAATCACTGTCAGATGCTTTTCGTGTTCTTTTGAATGATCCTTTACATGCCCTTCCTACAAAACAGAAAATGACGATTGTTGTTGATGCTTTGGACGAGAGCGAATCCAATCCGAGAAGTGAATTTTTGGAATTGTTATTGGAGAAATTTTTAGAGTTACCAGAATGGATTGGAATACTAATTTCAAGTAGACCAGAACAGCTAGTGCGAAGGAATATAGCCAAACATTATTTATTAGAAATCAATCCAGATGACCACCAACACCGCCTTGATTTGGAGCATTTCATGCAGCATAATTTTTTAAAACTCAAACCAGGTACTGTGAAATCACTCGTCGATTATTGTCAGGGCTCGTTTCTTTACGCTTATTTTCTGGTGAGTGAAAATGTGGGTACGGGAATTGATCCCAGCCCCTCTAAAGGTATTTCCGGATTTTACGACAAACAGTTCAAGCGTTTAAAAACAGGTCTCAAACGATGCGTTAAAGATGCATGTTCATCTGTTTTAAAGAGCTTTATAAATGTTGTTGCAGCTGCCAGAGAACCCCTTCCAGTTAAAATTCTTTTGTCATGCATGGGGTTGAGTGATGAAGACTATGAAACACGCGAGATTATTTTTGATGTAATGTCTGAAATTCTTCCAGTTTACGATGGTTGCCTGACTGTTTATCATAAGTCATTGTGGGATTGGCTCACAGCAGACGGGTATGAAGAGCATGCTTTTGTTGCAGATGTTGCCGATGGCAAAGAACGTCTCTGGCGCGCTTGTGAACGAGAATATAGCGAGATTGAATCTTTGAAATCGGTGTCAGATTTTCAAATTACACCTGCTGTGATGTACGCCTTGGAGCATGGTGCAAATTATTTACTGATACACCATGCAAAGGATTTTCGTTGGCTTCTCAACGTTAGAATAAATTATTTAAAACTCAAATACTTTCGCTCTGATTTGATTTCAAAACTTAATTTCTCCCGTATCCTTGAGGTTTATAAATCCATAGGCCCCAATTTTACAAACCCTCTACATAGGAGGATTGTTCAACTAAATTCTTTCTCACAACGCATTAAAGATCTGCAATTAAAAAGCCTTCTTCTAGAAAATGTTGACGTATCTTACATTGATGTCTATTTGCAGTTTGTTGCAAATGAATACCACAGCTTCCAACATACATATGACCCTGCTACCAGATGCGACACGGAAGATATTTTAAAAAACGCCACTGAAATTTGGGTACAGGAAATGGAAATGGAAAGTAAGAATGATTCGAAATGGAAAATTATTTCCCACGGAATTTCCAGAAATCATCAATTACTTTATATAGCTTCTCGTGCTATGGAAGTGTCCCCAAACAATGATCTGCTTGCATTCTTGGGCAATGATCGGGTGGAAGTGTTTAAGTTACCAAGCCTTGAAATTATTTTTGAGGTAAAGATTGAGCCTCTAGGTAGTTTTCTCAGATTTGTCAAATTTTCTCCTGATACTTCCTACTTCTTGTGCAATTCAATCAGGTTTTGTGTTTCTATTAGAGAACAAGAAAAAGTGCCGTTTATCCCCCAGGGTCCTGAAGAATGTCTTTGCTGTTCATCTTCCGCGTGTGGAAAGAAACTCGTTACATCTGAACCCAATTGTATTAAAACGTGGGATGTAGAAAAGAAAATTATGTTAGCAGAAGTTAGTACTGAAGTTGACGTTGAGTATTGTTTCTTTAGTAATTCTGGTTCTTTTATTCTGGCTCGACCATGGGACGATGAATTGAATTTTGAAGCGATTGTGAATTTTCACGACTTTGTTGTCTTAGGATCTAGCACGTTGAAAAGGCTGAATGCGGACATTGGTAAAATTTGTGTTGACCGTTGCTTGAGGCAAGGAAGCTGCTATCAATTGTTTTCGCCTGCTCCATGTGGTCCAAGTCTGTTGAATAGAACGGTTCGAATTTGTCATTTCCATTTGCCGACGGATGAGATAGTTCTAATCGCAAATAAACATTGCACAAAGCCCTTTGTATGGAAAGAGAGAAATTGTGTTGCATTTTCAAATTCCATTGCTGGTTCCTCGGAGTTACAAGTCTATGATTACATAAATCAAGAAATTATTGATTTTTTTTATGTCAATATTTTACCAGGTGACACCTTTATTAGTTACATCACAAAAATGGAAGGTGAAAATTTTCTTGTTTGTACAAATTCAACGGAATTATTTATCGTATCTTTCGAAACCACAACACATAGTTTCCCAATTACATTGGTGAAATTGGCCGGAGAGCTAAAATGCTGTTCCATGTCCCCACGAGGAACGCATTTAGCTTGCTGTTACGAAAATTGTGTTGTGACAATCGAGGGTATCGATTGTAGGAAAATACTACAAAGTTTTGTTCTCAAACAACAACCGGAAGCTTGTTGGTGGTCACAGTCGTATCTTTGGATAGTTTGTAAAGGTGTTGTTGTTAAATGTGATTGCTTATCAACAGAAAATAAGGTGTTGGGAAATGAAAAAGAAGAATGTGTTATTGAATATGATAAAGTTTTTAAATTTGATCAAGGTGTTCTCGTCATACGACTTCCTGAAAATGGAAATATTTTCATTTTAAAACTCGTGAACGAAAACCTTTGTCGCCAAGAAATACCAGACTCACATTTTGATGCTTCTTCAGTCGCAATAAGTTCAGATGGGTGTGCAATTCTGTTGTATCAAAAATCCGGTTCAAAATATCAAATGTGGGAAAAAGCACACAATAATCGGTGGGAATTACTCGCGGATGGTAATTTAAATTATGCAGTCAACTGGTTCTGTTTAACTGGCAGAGAGGGTTCTCGAAGTTCTTTATGGCTAATGTTTATTTCTTCCTCAAACTTTGAGGATAACTTGAATGAACCAGTTTTTTTGTCTTCCATTGATTTCCCAAGTAAAAAGATGGTGCTTTCGCAAGACATACTTCTATCAATTTTTTTCAATGACAAAAATATTGTGTATGTGGATTCACACTTACTTGTCGTTAATCAGGGTGCATGGTTATATTACATAGACATATCACAAGGTGAAGTTATAGCTAAGTTGCATTTAGACTTTCGGACGCGTGGCAAAAAGCTTTCTTACTTTTACATCTTCTCAGAAGACTTACTTCTCATTGCAAATTATGAGGGCGTCAAATATTTCAAGATACATAATGTAAGAAATTTATTGAAAGATAAATAGTGTTAATGATGGCATTTCGTGTTATTACCAGCCGTTGGAACTATAGTTTTTAAAAGATACTCTTATACATTTTTCTTATATTCTTATAATCGCGTGGTTATAAAGTCATAATTTTAGACGTTGTTGACTGGCATCAACGGTGGAAGCTGTAACAGAAGAATTTAAACCATGTTTCTTGCGCGATTCAAAATATAATGTATAAATTATACTACATTCCCGAAATCGCATTCAAATTAGATCCCATTGTAGCATTCTATTCGACCGGCTAACATTCAGTGTGTATATATAGTTAGAAATGTTCATCATGCATAATTATATAAAACTTTTTGTCACCTACGAACTTAGCTTTCATCCCAGCTATTCATTATACATATATATCGTGAGGTTTTTGCATAAATGTCATTAAATTTAAACGCGGAGACCTGTTTCGTGCTCGTTTGAACAATTAATTTGTCATGAAATTTGAGAAAATCTAAACGGAATTTTCGAATGAAAATACCATGTTTGCAAAATTTTACAAATCCGCGAACTATGCCGTAGACTTAAGGGAGTTGTTCTTCAGATACTTCAATTATAGCTTTATATTTATATACTGGTTCAAATTCCCACTATCGCTCACCAAATATTATCAGAATAATTGAGTGATAATTGTGTGTTTTATCAAATCCCAAAAATTTGTAGCATCCAAATTGATGTTAATGCTCAAAGTATAAGTAAGACAAAATCTTAAGATCTTTTAATACCGTAACAAAATGTGTACTTTAGTTAACCAAAACTGAATATATACTCGATGTTTTTGTATACATATACTCGGAATTTAGAAACCACAGTTCAGATGCAGGGCCGTAGCTAGAGCTTAATTGGGGGGGGGGGTCATATTCATATATTCGTCCCGACTGATTTCTTTTGTGCAATATTGTTCCGGGGGGGAATATATATGGGTGTATGTAGGAATATACACCCCCCTCCTAATTTAGCCGTCTAGCTACGGTCCTGTTCAGATGTCTTGCAACTGAGCTCCACAGTCTAAAGCCGCGTTTACACTTCAGGCCAAGACCTGACCTGGACCAGGTCTAGGTAATATGTGCTAAGTTCACACTGTTTTCCTTGTTGATGATATCGGATAGTCAAAGTAATTGACAAAATACTTGGAAAAAAAACTCCAAAACACGCAGAAAATTGGTAATACTGTATGGATCCTATAAAATTATGTTAAGTTAAGAATTTTTCAGGACTATAGGTACGGCCTGGTCACATTAACAAAATCGTCCTGGCCTGGTCTACACCGGATTGATCGACCAAATAAAAATTTCTTTCCACAAAGCTATAGTTTATATTTTTAGTCGTAACTGCATGTTTTGAATACATCAAACAGACCATAAAAGCAGGTGTAATAATGTATCGATATAGCTTAGTACATATTCAGTTCATATAAATGGTTTTCTTACTATCTGCAACGTGGTATTTCACATTGAAAAAATGATTTGTGAAATGGATGACAATGAAACATTAGCAGTTATTGTTGGCAGAATGCCTACCTACGTGCACCATAATAATTTTATTCTCAATCTATGTCTATAAATATACCATTTTAGAGTAGTTCAATTTTTTTTCGAAATTTATTTTTAAAGCATGTTTTACTTCTTATTATTTTTACGATTACCCATACATTACTCTATGATTGTCATTCATCTTCGATATTCCAGATATGCATGATGACGTCAGGAGTGTGGCTCGCACGATTTTGTATTTATTATTAGCATGATAAAATTACTGGATACTGATTGATCGAGAAGAGAACAGTTATTTCATTAATTGTACTGCAGTGATAGAGAAACGCAGAACGTTTTTTGCCAGCCACGTAGGAATTAAAAAGGCCGGAAAGGTATTCGAAAATACAGGGGGGGGGAGAGGGGGAGTAGAAAATATTGGATAAAAGTCTGAAGGACAGTGTTTTGACCAAAAACTTTTATACTTATTGCAAATTTCGTCTCAAAAGTTCGCGATAAAGCACTCCGACGATTTTACGATTTTATCATGCTAATAATAAAAAAATTATAATCGGCAGCTTGTCCAACTTTTGCCAAATTTTTTAAACATCACTCGCACTATCAACTCCCGAATTGTACTCGCCATCGCATGATAACCTTGCTTACAATTTGATGTCTATTACAATTTACACAAAATGCACCGCCTGGAAAACGACGATTAAGGCTAGAAATGGCAATTTTTGGAAGCATGTAGTTGCTCTTTTCAAAATAGAAACCTTCCGCTATCATGGGGGACAAAAACAACTCGTCCGGTCGCCAATGACGTCATCATAACGATATTTATAGTGACGTTAACCATCAATCCAAGCTAACGGATATCAGAATGTTACTAACTTACTATTAATTGGATTATTTATTGGATAGAGTAAGGTGTGAGAAATATTTAACAGCTGAAAAAAAAGCAAAAACATTGATAACTGCTTTTAGTTAGTGACACAGATGACATAATGACAGTCACTACAAGTCAATTAGCCTTTCTCACGATGACGAATATGCCGTCATTTATCAGCTAATTTCTATGCATGGTCTTTAATTTTAGGCTGGCGTTATTCCTCAAGTGATGTTGACTCCAAAAAACTTGCTTTTCATGTTTTTATAATTTTTTAAACCGGTGTTTAAGAAAATTGAAAGTACCACAAAAACGTCACCGTGAGAAAGGCTAATAAGTGATTTCAAATAGCATAACAAGGTACATAATTATATCAATAATAAATTAAAAAGTAAATATCGAAGATTTTATTCAGTGATATTTACCAAGTCTATTACGCGAATAATTGTTTTAGTACAAAGGTGATTATTTCAGAAACTTGACCAACGTTAACCTGTTAGCCTATATGATTGCATTCCTTTACCAATGAAATATATTGTATACGGAAGTTAAAATAGAAAGAAATTTAGCCAAATTTCCCTCCGAGTTTTAAGCTTTTTCTTTCTCTAGAAAACTAATCTTAAGTTGTCTAACGAATCAGTGGTCACAATCATGCACTAAAAATCACCTTTGTAATTATTGCATGTTTTATTACTTAATTTCGTTTCTCTTCAAACTTTCGAACAGAGATTACTATAGTGTTGATACTGTTGTGAAATAAACGCGAATAATTATACGCGTTTTATTGTAATTTTTGTATAATTATAATTATATTCAATTCAATAAATACCCTCATACTTTTTAGATCGTTTTCGACTGAGTTTACTTCACTGCTTTACTTTGGATTCAATTGCGTCTAGTTTGTCAAGTTTTGCCAACACAGTCTTCATCATATCGTGGATATCTTTCAGATTCTTCCATGTTGTTATCCTCATCGTTATGTTACGAAATTTTAGTTCGATAACTGGTCTTGTGGGCGTATTATTATCCCCGAGCCGGTGCGAAGCACCGGGCGAGGGTACTAATTCCGCCCGGAGATTTTAATTACGCCCGGGAATGCAAATGCGAAATGAAAGTTGTCCGCCATTATGTCATGGACGTTGGGCGTTTTTGTAAGTTATGCGCATGCGTGAGTATAAGACGAGTTAAAACTGGTAACTAGCAAACGTTTACAAACGTGCGATTGGCTAAATTAAAATTTGGGTCACGTCAGCATAACTGATATTTTGAATTATAAACCTTTTTTTAAATAATATTTTTCATTTGGATGGTCTTAAAAATATACGAAAAATTGACTCGTAAAATTGATTAAAATATAATGTAAAAGATACCTTTGGATAGAAAAATTTTCATTCTAATGGATGGTAAAATATCTACGATTTTGAAGCATTTTTAAAGTGTTTTTGAACAGGTAAATGGGTAGATTTCGCCATTTCGGTATTTTAAAGTATACTAGTGTTTTGTAAGTTTAATATGTGGATTTATCAACAAATGTATGACCCCTCTTTGAATTTATTCGTCAATATATCGTTGAAATGATTTGGATTTGAAAAGTATTTATTTTTAAAGGTGGATTTGTTTAAAAAGTAATTGAAATTTCGCTAAGAATTGTAGTATTTAAAACTATTCGTAGCACAATTATGATTATATTATAGTCGAATTTGATAGCTCGAGAGTCGACTTTATAATTCTACCAAGATATAGGATTTTACTTTACGACTTCGATCATTCAGCAGAAACGAGTATCATAGAATTTCAGTGATGGAAATATTGTTTATAGCTTTAAATATTGTTTATTGTTTAAAGTTTATTGCGTCAGGCGAGGGGACTTTGCATGCAATGTATTTCTAGTTTGATAAATTCAGAGATTGCGCCGCGCGCTTAGTCATAGGGCCATAGGCGTATATAGGGACAGGGGGGCAGGAGGGCACTTCTTCCCCCCCAAAATTTCGAGAATCAAGACATTCGGGCAAAGTTTAGCCGGAAATTCTGGCAAACTGAAAAAGAGTTACATAGCTAAAAAAATTAAAAATTTGTAATATATATCACATATTTGTACTCTATTTGGCCATTTTTGTTACACTTTCTTCTAAGCACATCCGGCGCTTTGCCAAGTTTATTGTTACAAATCTGGTAAAAGTTAAAATTCGGGCACATTGTATAATTCAAAAATTCGGGCGATTTCCCCCTCCCGGGGTAAATATGAAGGAAATCTAATTTAATCTCCCAGGAATTTTTGACTTTGGAGTTTCCGGTTTTTCAGCTTCAGGTTTCATTTTGTTCATTCACGTCCGTACATGTTTTAAAATATGAATTTTACTATATTGTAGCAAGAAACAAATCATTTTCGAACTGAACTCAACTTTAAATTAAGAAGAATAGTCTGCAAGCTGATGAATGAGACATGCAGTTGAGGTGGGTATATTTATATTGCTTGATTTAATATTCTTTCACACATGTCCCACGGGCATCCCATGAACCAAAATATTTCGTCTACTTTTAACTTTACATATATGCTTTCTGCTAATGACCAGTTCTGATTTCGATTCATGGTGTTCACTTCGAATTTTACCTAGGACAGCTGCAGGAAAGAAGGCGTCTTTTGTGTTAATGCCATTAGTTGATTTAGTTCTGGTTTTAAAATAAATTCACAGACTAGAGGCTAGAAGCCTAGAACCTTTCTTGTCCAGACCCGTTCAGAGCATATTAAATACAGGCATTGTGCACACTTTTTATCGTTGTATTATAAAAAAGCGAATAATTATGTTCTTATAAATTGAAAAAACCCCAAACCTATTTAAAACACCCATACCAAATATGTAATAGTTAGAGTTTGAATCCCTAAGCTCTCTGTTGGGACCCACATGTTTATAAATGTTTGACATAAGCATATTTTAATGCATGATGACATTAAAATTTGTTTGTAGCTGCAAATAATATTAACAATAATTACAACTTACAGATATGGATAACAATCTTTAAAATTACAACTCAAGCACCATCAACATGTCCCTGGGTTGTGTCATCTGTAGCAAATTTTAACAAATAGGTGATAAATTGTAACAATAGGTGATATCAATAGTTCTATTTTTCTTTAAAATTTTATTTTTCTGTACAGGTTGTCCCAAAAAACCCCCCCAAAACTATTGAAATCATGATTAACTTTTAAAGTTCTGTAGTTAAGGAGTTGACCAATCAAAGTTGTGTATTTAGCTAGGAGTTAGTTAACTAGGATTTAACTATGCAAAGTTTAGTTAAATAGTTTTATACAGCCAGCCTAAATTTGACTTCTAATTAAGCATTTTCATGCATAATGGTGCTACTCTGAGTTACCAATTGGGCAAGCTGAAACATTAGCCCTCCCATGGTGGGAATCAACTTGTAACTTTGGTTTTGCTGACCATCTTGGACTAGTAACTCATTTATATATGTTACTTACCTAGCGCCAGGTTACCATTATGATTATTTTGAACTTAAAAATATGCATACATCAATATTATAGAATCAACGCAAGTTTTTATTATAAGCACAAACTCAAAAATGTGATTAATATCATATCAAATTATATAATTCTAAAGTTTTTCATTCAAATGCAGTTGAAAATATGACAATAATATGACAATAAAACTTTGAATAACCAACCATTTGAACCCGCTGCTATGAACTTCAGGTCACATTATGTAATTTTTTTAATCAAAGTCCACTACAAGGCAATGAAGGTTTTAGTTCACATAGTAACCAATGATTCAGTTAGTTTACATGCAAGAAACTTAGTCACCTCCGATCTACCAAAAGCAGAATTTTATTACTTACCAAACTGCATGCACAGATGGTCACAGTTCAAAGTAATTGATTACTCATTTTAATTCAGTGTTCATTTGAATTGAATTTCTTAAAGAGTATATTTAAATACTCTTCATACACCTACATGAGTAGAAGGCTACATTCTACCAATCAAATTCAACACTGTATCTGTTTTTACTGATCGCAATATGCTAAACTTCAGATGTTTAATTCTCGTGCTAGCTGTTTCTTTGTATTGTTCGTGCTCATGAAACATTCGTCTTGTTACAATTCCAATAAAATACTTATTAGTAAATTTATTAATAAGGAATTAATTGTACTGACCTGGTTCTGTATTTAATAGCTACTGTTTCTTCTGAAAAAAAGAGTGTTAAGGGTGTTCTCACACGCGAACCAATCGAAATAAATCGTTGTCGCATGTGACATATTTGTTGTTTTTGCAGTGTCTGCCAATCCTCTGTTTTTATTTATAAACTTTCTCTGCTAAAAGCTGAAGCAAAAACACTCATTTAGCTGGAGTAAACGCTTAGCAAGCGTCTGTTTATGTGTAAGATTACTGGCAATAAAAATATTCCAGATATCAGCAAAGTTATTAGTGTCACAACTCACAAATATTATCTGTCAGGTTACCCGAAACCTGCATATATTTAATTATGCTTCTTTCAAAAAATAAGACTGAAGAAATGTCAATGTAGGCACGAATATCTCTACAAACATGACCGGTTAGTTTAGGTGATGAAACTTTGAATGAATTAAAACAGACAGTTAGAGTTCATTCCTAAAGCAGTGGAATTTTTACCACATAAAAAGGACACTTGTTTTTAGCAGTCGAAGGCTTATAAATTATATGCTTATTTTATGTGTAAAAGTTATACACACATGATGATGGATTTTCACTACACCCCGTCACAGGGTAATTGAATATGAATCATTTTTTTATCTAATAGGTGATGAGGGATGTTGTCCATGAAGCGCTGGTGGAAACATGATAGCTAAGTACTGAGGTAGGTATAGTTTCAGAGAAACTGGCAGACTGCTCTAAGGAATACGTTTGTATTCCTTTTTCATTGTCATTGGATGGGGTGCAGCATAGTTTTGAACGTGATTCAAATTAGATCAAAAGCGCGTTGAATGTTCGCCGATGGAGACAAACGGCTGGTTAAGTTTTTTGTTAAATGCAAAAATGTGTTCCTACACAACCGTTCGTATGTATATCTTTGCAATTGTAGCAGTACGATTACAATCATAGACCTCGTTGAGAAAAATGTGTTGTAAGCGACTTCTGAGCTGTTGTTACCTTTCACAGCAAGTAGTACAGTGTCTACGATTTTAAATATATCAATATACATGCAACCTCGGCAAGTTAAACAGTTACGATAAGAAAATTGTTTTAAGGATAGGTATTTCGATTGAATAATATTGAAATATTTTCTATAAAACATCAGTGCATCGAGCAAACCGTAGAGCGTCACACCCCCCTTTCAGTCGTCAGATATGCTTTTGACTGCATTAGAAGATTTTCCGGGATGACTAAACAGCAATGTTAAGGATAATTTGCATGAATTCGGAAATAATAATCCTGCTAAACTAAAACTTACTTGAGAGCATCTTAGTTAGACACGCGCTATGATGATATAACAGCGTGTAGCAGCATTGCTGTTGCAATTTGTACACGATTATCATTATCGTCATTCCTGGGTGATGATAGAGGAATTGTCTAATTATTCCTTTCAAAGCTTGCGTTGCATTTTTGATAAGTTCAGTTCATGTTTGGATTCAAATATTCTCATTTAAATTTGTAAGCAAAAACAGCACATCGAGGCTGGACCTAATTTCAGGCGCGCGCAAGGTCGTTAATTGGGGGAGGGGGTAAATATGCATATACTCACATTAAGAATTATTAGTTTCTTTTAAAATTGATTGCGTTTACGGTCTGCTATCATGAATATATTGGTATTTGCCGCCCGCTTGAGGAACTTCCGCGGCCCCTGCCTAAACTAACTACATTTATGACATGGCAAAATTTCTATGCATTTGTTGAAGGTATAAAAAGCGTTAAACTCTTTGCTTTTAAGATAATGATTTATTTAAAACACCAGTCACAAGCCAACATAATTTACATGTTGTCCGCTCGGCTGACTTCCCAATAGTTCTCCCACGTGCAATAGTGCAACCTTATCTGTCCCGATCACATGACTTAATTAACCAACCAATCAAATAAATCAATTTAGAATATAATGATCCATTGTTTTCTACATTCTCCCCAACCAAAGAAAGTCGTTATCGCTGCTTTCCTCGGTGATCTCCTTCCCGTCGTCAGATCTTCCGTTTCCAACTCCGTCTCCCTAGCTTCGCCCATTTCTTCGTTCCTGTCTTCCCCCCCTTCTTTATCCTTCGTATCATCGTGTTCAACAATCTCGAACGGTATCAACTTTTGCAACGGTCGATCAACCGATGTATGTGCTCCACCTTTCGCGAGGACCTTGGGTTTGGCCCCCCTCATCACGCCCCTTCACGTGCTGAGGAACTCTTCCCATACGTTCGCGGCGTAGGTAGGTCATCTTTGATCAACGCGATATCGCCAGCTGTGAGATCTTGCGAACCGGTTTTTCTCTTCCGGTAAAGATTCATCTGTCGCAGCTCGTTTATGTATTACCTCTGAAACCGTATCCAGCAATCCTTCAGGATTTTCGGCAAATGTTTTACTCGTTGCTTGTACTGTCCGAGGCTCGCAGTGAATGAATTAGATCCCCGCTTTCAATAACCGCGCCCATGAATTAGATGAAATGGCGTCATTGCTAAAATTACTATTTTCTCATCTTCCGAATCGCGATCATACCACAAGAACCACAAAATCTCTATGTTCACTAGATATAGCGATATTAAGAAATACCTGCTTTATGTCTGCTATTATATCAATTTTATGACGCCTAAATCTTAATAGGATGTCAAAAATCTTAATTTTCGCAGTGAGATTGGGTCCTGAGTGCAAGTATTCGTTTAGTGAGGGGCCATTAACCTTGCATGATGCATCGAAAACTGCACGTATTTTCGTAGTCTGTTTGTCCTCACGCACAACGGGTCCGTGACGAAGATAATAGGAACGACCCAATCTCATGCGAGGGAACGCGTTCAATTATGCCGTTTTTCTCATACTCGGTAAAGATCTTATTATACGCCGTGAAAATATCTTTAGACGTTATTCTGGGCTTCAGAGCTTTTAAGCGTCCTTCACAAACGTTAAAGTTATCGGATAGTGGTTCATGATCTGGCTTGAAAGGCAACTTAGTGACGTTTCTGGTCCCGTCATGACTTATGTCTTGTTTAAACCAGCTGACTACACATGCAGCACCAGCAGCTTCCGCCAACCAGAATTTGTCTAGATCCTGTCTTACTATATCGGTTATCTCTTCACTCTCAGCTGAAGCTCGCAGGATATTGGTCTCAAAACAATGCAGGTCAGAAGGACCTGAACCGATTCTACCACATATAATACCCATCCAACTCTTGTGCCGCATGCTACAGAATCCTGCTTGCTTCTTCTACAGCTTTGTCTGCCATGAAAGTATGGTAGTAATCAACCCCGACTAAAATTTCCACTGAGAGTGTGGCTGAATCACCCTCATTGTCCGCAAATTCTAGATCCTTAAATTCTTCTAAATGATGTGTTCTTGAAATGACATACATACATACATACACATACATACACTTTATTTAAACACGGAAGGAAAACCATCAGTACATTTGATATTTAAATATTTACAGTCTAATTTATATATAAATAAAGAGAGTATCGTGGGAGTACTGTTCTACCTGGTTGCCGTGTGGGAGTCGGTTGACCTAGAATATAGAGATTCCAGTCTACTTTTAAAAGAGGTTAGAGATGTCGATAATCTAGAGGATTCAGGCAAGCTGTTCCAAAGAAATGCCCCGCTATAAGAGAAGAAGCGCTTTAAGTAATCAGTGTTAGGTTTAGGAATAAACAACTTGCCATAGGAATTCCTAAGAGCATACTGCCCCCTTCTAGAGACGAACATCTCTTGTAGGTACTGAGGTGTTTGACCATGGGCTGCAAATTGGCTGAGGGGCTGCAAATTGTTGGTACACATAAAGCTTCAACCATAGTGGATCTTGAGTCCGATTTATTCCTAACTTTAGACGGCACAACGTCCAGCTGTTTAAATTCACTGTCATCCTGGCGTAATGTCTTAATAAGAACCTTTTCTTATCTGACCGTCTTTGACCGTAGCCTGGCTCTAACCGTAGCTGAGATGTAAGAGCGCTGACTGCCACTATCGAATAAAATCCTCGTGCTAAACTAAAAATAAGTATCTTCTACCGAATATACATGTACCCTAGCTGTTTGTAACAATATACCCTGTTGGTCACAGGGTTACTTTTATCACATCGTTGGTTACTTTTATCACATCGTCTACAAACATAGGTTGACTAACAATTTTTTGCAATGTGTGTCGAATCCAAACAAATGAAACACCTCCCCTTTTGTCGCAATTCGAAAACTGTCTTTCCGAGACTGGTGCTTAGAAACTTTAGTACATTTTAATAGGGAATGTCCCCCCTCATTCTGTAATAAACACGGGGCTTTACCAGTTTGACTCAACAACCCACTTGCGGTATAGGGCTCCCTATTCCTAAAATTTTCCGATTTATTTCTGAGCGAAGAACTACAAACTTCCTTAGCCCTAAGTTAATTGTTTAAAAACTCCATAACCTTATCTAGGTTCCACACCCTCACACAAAACTGCCTTGAAATAATCAATTTCATCAGGCAAACGATCACTGGTATCAAGCTAAGATTTAGAGATTTTAAATTCCGTACACAATTTTTAACAAGTTCCTAAATCCTTTCATGTTGTCCGCCGAATTAATTTTAGTAAGTTTAAGTAAATATTCCATATGCGCGGAAATGAGCATCTGCTCATTCCCAAATATATCCTTTAATACCTAGGTAATTCTCTGATGTCAAAGTTAACCTCGATATAGCAGAAAGAGGCTCCCCTTTCAAATAGTTAAATTTATTTATATCACTAATAGTCAGATTATTATGGATCGAAACTTGGTATTGATCCCAGAATCCCTGCCAATCTAAACGTTTTCCCGTAAACGTTTTCTCACGTAATGTTAATTTTGGTAATTTGCAATGCACTACCCTTCCGCTTGCGCTTGTATCTAAGCCAACTGTGCGTAAAGAATAATTTGCGATACTATCACTAAGATTTTGCGTCCGTTTAAGTTTTTCGAGTTTTAGATCCGCCTTTGCCATAACTTGATAACTAGGTTCTATACCTCTTTCATGTTATTAAGAATTTCCGGCCCGCTGTCCTTGGGATCAACCAACTAAGGATAAAATTGCTCTACAAAGCTGCATGGTCGCACTGTTTCTTCGCACGGTTTAAGTTTTTCGAGATTTAGATCCGCCTTTGCCATAACTTGATAACTAGGTTCTATACCTCTTTCATGTTATTAAGAATTTCCGGCCCGCTGTCCTTGGGATCAACCAATTAAGGATAAAATTGCTCTACAAAGCTGCATGGTCGCACTGTTTCTTTGCTTTTTAGATAATTATTTATTTAGAACACAAGTCACAAATCAACATAATTTACATGTTGTCTGCTTGGCTGACTTCCCAATAGTTTTCCCACGTACAATAGTGCAACCTTATCTGTCCCGATCACATGATTTAATTAACCAACCAACCAATCAAATAAATTAATTTAGAAGACAAATATCTATTGTTTCCTACAGAAGGATACTGTGCATCTTTGCGTGTAGCTCGTCGGAGTAAACTGCGGTTTCATCCTATGCGAATGCGTAATGCTTCATATTAGCATTAAGTGCACTTTGCTTGCGTCAGCTAAAAGCACATTTAGTCGGAAGGGAGAGAATTTTCATCAGCATATAACCACAATATAATGCTGTACAATAGTCAATACATTTATCATGTATGTAATATTGCCATTACCATCCAAGAGATGCCTGGGGGAAGGCACTACGTGTATTCACTCGCAGAATTTCACGTACAATTTATTATTCTAGTTTTAAATATAATCTGCTTACCAAAGTCAGCAATTTGTTCTTTCCTACACCGCAAAAAACGACAACATCGTAAAAACGTTTTATACTCAGCGCTTGTGGCGAAGTATAATTCTAGCAAACATATTAGGAATACAGTATTGCCAGGGTGGTGACAATAGGACTATAGGGCGAATTGTGCAAAATTATGCCATTTCGGGCCAGAAGGCTGTTGATTTTATAGATGAATATTCAACGAAAACATTGTACAAATATGTAAATTTAATATAACAAGAACAAGGAACATAACTAGAACCTTTACAGGGAACATAACAAGAACGTTTTATATACGTAACATGCGCCTGCTATATGTGCGTTCGTCTAATAGGTAACTTATACTTTATATAATCATGCAATAATGTTGAGTGTCCATATTCAACACTCCCACTCACTCAGCATTTACTGCACTTGTACAAGTCCGAGTCTTGCTCGAAGACATTCAAACTGTCCCCGTGTTAAAGGTTTCGTGAAGTTATCAACAGTCATTTCTTGAGTAGGACAATACTTAAGTTCGATTTTTTTATCTTGTTCTTTCTCTCGCACAAAGTGGAATTTAATGTCAATATGTTTGGGGCGCTTGTGTAGAACAGAGTTTCTTGACATTGCGATTGTCGCTTGATTATTGCAGCTTGAATATCTAATTGTTCCTTTCAGGTAACGAAATACTTGCTTAACAGCGGTAAGGTGTGCTTCGTTTGGAGACGAGTTGAACTTTGCCAGAGTACCAACTGCGTGAGCGATGTCTGGTCGTGTTGCAATAGCCGCGTAAATTAAGCTTCCCACCATTGATTGATAAATAACCGGATCTACAGATTTGCTGATACCATCATCTTTGACCAACTTCACGTTCACATCCATTGGAGTTGATACAGGTTTATTTACAATCTTGTAAGTTGTACTTGTTTAATATCTTGTGGATGTACTGTCCTTGGTTTATTTGCAGAACACCGTCCAGTGATTTGATGTTTACTCCTAGACAGTAATGCAGTTTACCCATATCTTTCATCTTATAACGGGCTGCGAGTCACGCATTTAAATCGTAAACCATTTCTTGCTAGCTTTCGGTTAGAAGTATTAAGTCATCAACGTGTACAGCAACTACTGTAAGTTTACCATCGACTTTCCGAATAAACGCACATGGTTCGGCTGTACTTTGCTCAAATCCTTGGGATAGCATAAATTCAGTGAATGACTTGTTCCAGCATCGTTGACTCTGTTTCAGTCCATAAAGAGATTTCTTAAGATGGCATACGAGGTGTTCTTTTCCTTGGACAACATAACCTTCAGGCTGCTCCATATAAATATCTTCTTCAAGTGTCCCGTTCAGGAAAGCCGTGACAACATCCATTTGATGGACAAACATGTTGTTGAGCCAAGGCCAAGAGAGTTCGGATAGATGTAAACCAAACCACAGGAGAAAATCTTCCCATTTTCATCATGTTTGTCTTTAAATACCCATCTACAGTTAATTGCTTTTTCGTGGTGGCAATTCTACAAGTTCCCAAGTCTCATTTTCCATTAGGGATTTATATTCAGAATCAGAAGCTGTCTTCCAGTGTACACCATAGTCACTTTCGAGTGCTTTCCTCAATGTTGTCGGTTCGTCGACTTCTGTTACATCGAGGACTGTTTGCTTCGCTGTTGCAGCACTAGACAAAATAGACCACCTTTCCTTTCATCGCCATCTTTCTTCTTAGGACCAAGAAGCATAGTAATGGGTATATCGCCAGTGCCAAGAGCGCGAACAGATCGGCTATATCTAAGAGCAACTAAATCTGGCTCTGAAAATTCTTGGTAGTTCACCAGTAGACTAAAATTTGACGTCATGTGTCACGCACCAAAATCGATAATCCAACAATCATAATCTTTTGCAACATTCAATCCAACAGCAAAAACATTGGCACCACACCCATCATTCTTACCATCGTCCCCATCAGCAGGAGAAGCATTATGCTTTGATTTATCAAATTTCCCTTGATTTTCATTTCGTCTATGCTGTTTCTTCCTCCTGTTCTGAGCGCAATTTCGAATAAGGTGACCTTCCTTGCCACATCCATAACACTTGAGAAGTTTTCGATCAGACTTGTTGTGTTGTGACGCAGATTGGCCATCACTACCTCCACTACCACTAGCATGCATTGCTTTCACTTTGCTTGCGTTTTTCTTCTTCATTTAACAATGCTGCATACAGTTGACCCGGGTTTAATTCATCTCCTTAAAAGGCGAGCTTGAAAGTAGAGCGACTATGTGTTCATCCTCACGTATTGAAGCTTTGATATAGCAGATAGTTGATCAGTGATCACTTTCATTTTTCAAAAGTCGTCATCAAGAGGGTCTGATTCTTTTATTTTTAAGGATAAAAATCTTTGCTTTTTTAGATACAGCTTGTTCGCAATCGTATCTCGATCAAATCGATTTTTCAACGTGTCTCATATTTGTTTTGGAGTGTGGCGTTCGGTTTTGAAGTAGATAAGATCGGATTTAATAGACGTAACTGTAAGACCTTTTGTCTTCTTTGAGCTTTTTCAAACGACGCTTCTGCCCCGGAACTGTTTTCCGATGTACTTGGGCGAGTCAACGTTCCATCAAAATTGACCGTACAGTTCCCTAGCTCCCCAAATTGCCGTCATCTGATACCTCCATATTTGCCAATTTCTCGCACCTTCAAATTTATCGATCGCTAATTTGTCTTCCTGGGCCAATTTTGTAAAATATACACGACAATAACTCAATATACAGTTACCTCACAGTTTGGCGATGTCTGGGCCTATAACCTGTTGATTTTATGGATAAATCTCCAACGAAAATATCGCACAAATATGTAGATTTAATATTCTTTTACAGGGAATATAACAAGGACGTTTAATATACGTAACATGCGCCTGCTATATGTGCGTCCGTCTAATAGATAACTTATGCTTTGTATAATTATTCAATAATGTTGAGTTTCCATATTCAACAAAGGCGGTACAGCCAATGTGCGGCGGATTTATTGCCAGGAAATACCATCGAGTGAATGGGCATGCATGGTAGAAGACATTCGTAATGCGTCATGGGCGAGCTCGCATACAGACATCTAACATTCTGTCTCTAGTGAACCTACGATGATTATCCGCGAATGACGAAATAAGTCAGCATTAACTTGCTAATGCATGTTTTTATTTTTATACACTGTTGTTAACGCGTGAAATTAAAACAATTAAGTGACTTCTGCGATGATGTTGAGAGAGTGAAGGAATATTTTGTGTGTTCCTTTTGTTAGTGATTGTTCTTGATTAATAATCTGGCCAAAATTTAAAATGCACTGGGGCGGCTCTAGTGTTGGCAGGGCCGTAACTAAAACGATAATTGGGGGGGGGGTGTTTATTCATATATTCAGTTCTGCCCGACGGATTTCTTTTTTAAGTGCAATTGCTCACAATGGAAATCCGTCGGGCAGAACTGAATATAAGAATAAACACCCTCCCCCCCCCAATTATCGTTCTAGTTATGGCCCTGAGTGTTGGTGTAAGCTGAGCGCAGTAAAACACGACCACTGAATGTGCTTATTATCCACCGTAATACGTTTTCTTCACATGACAAAATATTGCGATAAAAATCTAACAAATGGACGAAAAAAATTGCTAAGGTTTCATTGCTATAAGTAACCATGTTTCCTTCACGAAAACGTAAAATTTCATTTCATAAGTTCTTTAAACGTTTTCTATTGTTTGTGAAGATGCAAATATGTGACGTAATTTTTATTTTATTACACTGGCTGAAAGGACCAGTGCTTTAAAATGCCTATAATTTTATAGCGATCTCACAAGAATACCCACCTACGTTCATGTTATTGGCTCGTGTCTAAATGGCTGCCGTTTTACGAGCGGCCTCATTTAGTGTCAAATTCGCGAATACGAGAATACTAGATATAGTGACAACAATGAATTGTTGAACAAAATGGAGTTGTTTATAAGAACGAGTACACTCCCTTTTCCTTTTTTCTAACTAGGAATGATGCTGACGTTTATAACGCTGAATATAATTGTATGATTGTCATTACAGCTGTCATTTGTCTCTCTGTCTTTCTTTATAATTTTAAAAAAGTTATTCGCCGAAGCAAAGCCATTATCCGTGAATAGCGAAGTCAAGGTTTTCCATTCGAGCGCTGCTTTGAAATTGTACGCTAACCTACTACCTGTTATACTAAGAATGAATGTTTATGAGTGCAATGATAAGAATATTTTCAAGAGGTTAAAGAGGGAATGTTCCATTCAAAGAGGCGAAGACGAGCTTATATGAACATTCCATCTCAACCTTAAGAGGGATTTTTACCCTCGGTAGGACATTGATTCCATCTTTCACCGAATGAAAATATTCTTTTTTATTACATCCAAAACACTTTGGTAAATTTGTCTAAATACACACATCTTTAATATATTTCAGGACCGAGTGAAACAATGAATCCGGTAGACGCAAAGGCTAATTATTCAAGAGTATGTCAACTATTGGTAAACAAAGGTAGCGTTGCTTTGAGGAATGTTTTGCATTCAAAACATCCGCCTTCTACACTAGCTTCTGTGTTAAATACTAACAAACCGGCTTTGACGAAGCTACGATACAGAGTCATCAAAAATCCGCAATGGGATTTACTCTTTCCAACTTCTGGTGCACCAGATTCAACCAACTTCGATATAACATTATTGACAATTTTACTGCGAAATGTTTGTCGACTCTCTCCCCCAACAGCTGGATGGGACGTTTTTCCTGCAGGAAGTGATGTCTCGGTATCTGCAGATATTGTGAGGATGAAAATGTTCAGAAATGATATCTACGGTCATATCGCAAGCGCTCAATTTGACGACACCCGATTTCGCGCATTGTGGCAGGATATTTCAAAACCTTTGTTACGGTTGGGGATTTCACAAAACGATATTGATGAATTGAAAGATTGCCCTCTTAGTCTCGAAGAAGAGATTTATATTGAAGAATTAAAAAAATGGAAAGAACTTGACGATGATGTTTTGTTGAAAATGAGGGATTTGGAGGGGAAAATGGATACGTTGAAAGGAAATGTGGAAAATGTTGAAGACAAAGTAGACCGCGTGGAAGAGAAAGTTGATATTGTAGAAGAGAAGTTGGACAATGTTGAAGTGAAAGTGGTTAACGTAGACCATAAAGTTGTCGCGCTAGGAAAAGTTATTGAAAATGCTACACCGTCGCAAGTCGACAGATTAGCAAGGTTTGATTTCACTGGAAAGATTAACAGCCTTTGCCAAAAATTCTATGATGGCACTAGACAATGGTTATTTGACGAGTTATATCAATCGTTCCTTATTAACGAGTCTCAAGTTGTTATCCTCACTGCATCTCCTGGATTTGGAAAGAGTGTTCTATTGGCAAAAATCTGTGAGATGTATAAACAAAGTGATCAACTCGCCGCCAGCCATTTCTGTGACTTCAGAAATTCTGATTCCAGTAATCCTCACAAGATTCTCCAGTCACTCGCCAGTCAAATGTGCGAAAATGTTGAAGGCTTCAGGGAAAAACTGGCGGAAGTTCTTCGTCGTGAACATTCTAGCGAAACTCTGGCAGATGCATTTCGTGTCCTGTTAAACGATCCACTACAGGCTCTTTCGCAAAATGAGGAAATGTTCATCGTTGTTGATGCTTTGGACGAGAGCAAAACCGATGCAAAAAATGAATTTTTGGAGTTAATATCGGAGAAATTTTCCGAATTGCCAAAGTGGATTAAGATATTAATTTCAAGTAGACCGGAGGGAAAAATACGAAAGAATGTTCCAGATAATAATCCATCTGAAAACTATTTGACGCATTTAGAAATCTATCCAAATCATCCACAGCACCGTCTTGACTTGATGCATTTTATTCAGAAAAGTTTGCCAACTCTTCAAAAGGATAAGCTTAAGTTACTTGCTGACATATGTCAGGGTTCATTTCTGTACGCATATTTTGTATTGAGGGAAAATTTGGGTGAAGGAATTGATCCCACTGCCCCCAAAGGTATCTCCGGATTTTATGATAAGCAGTTCAAACGTTTAAGAACAGGTCTCCGACGATTTAAGCCAAATGCCTGGTCATCTATCTTAAAGAGTTTTATAAATGTTATTGCAACTTCAAGGGAGCCCCTTCCAATTAGGATGTTTTTCTTATGCATAGGTGTATCTGAAGAAGAGTATGAAACACGCGAGATTATTTTCGACGTAATGTCTGAAATTCTTCCAGTTTACGATGGTTCCCTTACTGTGTATCATAAGTCATTATGGGACTGGCTCGCGTTAGATGGGTACGAAGAGCATGCTTTTGTCGCAGATATAGCAGATGGCAATAAACGTCTCTGGTGTGCTTGTAAACGTGTATACAGTGAAATACAATCATTAAAGTCTGTGTCAGATGTTAAAATGACCCCTGCGGTAATGTACTCTTTGAAATACGGTGCAAACTATTTACTGACTTACCCTGATGATATTGACGATATTCACTGGCTGGTGAGTGTAAGGATAAATTATTTAAAAATCAAATTCTGTACCGATGATTTGATTTTAAAGCTCGATTTTCGTGGTATTGTGGAGGTCTATAAATCAAAATCGCCCGACTTTTCCGATGATCTATTTCGAGGAATTATTCAACTCCATTCCTTCGCTAAAAGGGTTGCGGATCTTAAAACCAATGGAATTTTTTTACATACAACTTTTAGGCTAACTTCACAAAAAGCTTCTCTTATTGTTTATTTGCAATTTTTAGCAAGTGAATACTCTGATGTTCAAAGTAATAGCAGCCCTCGTTGTAAATCCGAAACTATAGATATTTTAAATGAGACCACAGAGGTTTGGGTAGAGCCATTGAAAAACAGAATTAATTCCAGCTTTGAAGTAGTTTCCCATACGATTATGAGAAATCCCGGGGGTCTTTTAATGAATACCTGTATTATGGAATTGTCACCAGACGAAAAATTGCTTGCAGTTGTAGTTGACTATCAAGTGCAAGTTTTCAAATTACCTCGTCTCGAAATTTATTTAAAGGTAAAACTTGCTGCCGTGCGTTCTTTGCCTAGATTTGTTAAGTTTTCTCCAGATTCTTCTTTCATTTTATGTGATTCTGTCAGGTCTTGTGTTTCCTTTAAAGAACAAAAAGAAGTGCCATTTTTTCCTGATGGGCCTAAGGAATGTTTGTATTGTTCATTTTCCTCATGTGGAACAAAACTCGTTTCATCTGAACAGAATTATATTAAAATGTGGGATGTAGAAAGGAAAACTTTGTTAGTAGAAGTTCAGACTAAGGTTGACATAGAGTATTGCTTCTTTACTAATTGCGGTTCGTTTATTCTTGCTCGACCATGGGACGATGCATTCAATGTTGAGACGCTCATGAATTTTAACGATTTTGTTGTCTTGCAATCTGTCACGTTAGAAAAGATGAATAACATTTCTGAAATTTGTGTTAGCCGTTGCTTGACACACGAAAGTTGTTATCAATTGTTTGCGCCCCTTCCAAGGGGTTTTAGTCTGTTGAATAAAACATTTCGAATTTGTCATTTTCACTTGCCGACTGGTGAGATAGTTCTTATTGCTAATAAACATTGTACAGACCCCTTTGTATGGAAGGAGAAAAGTTGTGTTGCATTCTCAAATTCCTTCCCTAGTTCCTCGGAGTTACTAGTGTATGACTATGTAAATGAAGAAATCATTGAGTTGTTTCATATTGACCTTTTTCCAGGTGGCACGTCTATTGGTTACATGTTCAAAATCGCTGAGGTAAATTTCCTTGTTCAATTAAATTCAAGAGATATATTTATTTTGTCGTTGAAACCTTCTACAAAATCTTCCACATTTACTTTTGTCGAAATGCCAGAACTCAAATGTTGCGCAATATCTCCAACTAAACTGCATTTAGCCCGCTGTTACCAGAATTGTGTTGTGGAAATCACAAGTATCGATAGTAGAAAAATTTTACAGACTGTTGCCCTGAAACAACAACCGGAGGCTTGCTGGTGGTCTCAGTCGTATTTTTGGGTAGTTTGTAGGTGTTTTGTGGTCAAATTCCCTTGCGAGTGGGCCAAAACTAAAGTCTTGGGATATGAAAAAGAAGAATTTGTTATAGAATATGATAAAGTTCTTAAATTTGATCAAGGTGTTCTCGTCATACGACTTCCTGGGAATGTAAAAATTTCCATTCTAAAACTCGTTAACGAAAATCTTTGTCGCCAAGAAATACCTGACTCACATTTTGATGCTTCTTCAGTGGCAATAAGTTCAGATGGGTGTGCAGTTCTGTTGTATCGAGAATCCAGCTCAGATTATCAAGTGTGGGAAAAAACAGGAATCGATGGGAATAGATGGAAGTTACTCTCAAATGGTAAATTTGAAAATTTCTATGCAATAAAATGGTTCTGTTTAACTGGAAATGAGGGTTCTCGAAGTTCTTTATGGCTAATGTATATTTCTTCATCGGACTTTCAAGATAACTTATATGAACAACTTCGTTTATCTTGTATTGATTTCCCAACTAAAAAGATTGCTCGTTTGCTTGACATTCCTCTGCCAATTTTCGTCGGTGACAACGATGTCATGTATGTTGATACAAACTTTCTTGCTATTATTTATGGTAGATTTTTATATTACATTGATGTATTTAAGGGTGCTATTATTGCTGAATTTTTCGTAGGAGGGACTGGTCCACGTAGGTCTCACTTTTACCTTTCTTCGCGAGGTATACTTCTCTCGGTTGGTAATAATGACATTAAATATTTCAAGATACATAATATTGAAAGGTTGGTGGAGTTGTCGAAGGAAATTAGGTTGAAATCCTTACCAGAAATTTTGAAGAGTTTGCCAGTTTTATGAACAAAGTAATTAAGAATACCAGTTATACATATTATAGTGATTATAAGGACTAGATTATAAGGACAGTATTGGTTTAAATTTACATCAAGCTATTATTTGGATTTCATTTAAACTCGTATCAATAGCATGCAATAACTTTATAATCTATAAATAATAATCAAAATTACTGCCATTGAGCCCTAATTTTTCATGACATGCACAGCCGCTAAAGTTGGGAAAACTAATAATGACTGTTATCTTAATTGATCGTCTTAATAACGTAAGGCCCTGTTAAACGGTGCAATTTTTCTTCCAACTTGCAATGCAGTTGTTCTTTTTAGAGATGTAGCCAAATTTGGCAACTACCGAACTTTTGTCTTTATTACACTCCTTGGCGCTTCTTAGACTAACATTTTAAAGACTCTTCGCTAATTTACATCTCTTAAAAGTAGAATTGCATTGCAAGTTGCAAGGTTGCACCGTGTAACATGGCCTTTAAGTTGCAAATATTTAAACATGTTGAAGCATCAAGGGGGCATGCATAAATTATGCAGTATTAACGTCTGACCTAATGTGTTCGTGCTTCGCGCCTAATTTCTTTACCACAAGTTGAGGGTTTATTTAGAGGCTTCAATCGTTTTCAATGCAATGTGGTGACCTGTTTCAGAAAGCATGCTCGTTTGAACAATGTTAACGAAAAAGATCCTTAAAAATAAAAGCAAATTTTGAGGATTTAATTTTCAAAAACCTTTACTAAGTAACTTTTTACTTTACTACAAAAGAAACGTGTTTATCGTTGAATGCGGTGAAAATTGATTTTTATTGTCAAAATTATTCTCGTTTATTTACACTTGTGCTTGCCAAATATTAATCACCTTAAAAATAAAGCTTTAATAAAACTATTTGGAACAAACAATTCCGTACAGCTTAAACTATAGAAATGCTAAATTTTATTATATGGGTGTCGGGAATGGTGTTAATTGAACTATTCATTATTAAAAAAATGCATGTGATAATAATTATGCAGTGTGTTATGTGTTCCTAACTGTATAGTCCATTAGCGGTTCAGGTTTAGGCAGAATAAATTACATGGCTTTATTTTAAGTTCAAAGAACATTATTAATAACGCGGTATTGGTAACTGATTTTTAAAACAACAGTTTAAAAAAAATTTACCATGGTAAACAAGACGCCGACTGAGCATTAAACTCGAGTCGTTAGAATACTGTTACGTGGCAAAAAAACTCGCGAGACTTAAGGTAATTATTCTGCCTTACCCTGGGTCCGCCAGTGATAAATGGCTGTCCGTGTCAAAAAAAAACAAGGTGTCCTACAACTCGGATCTTGCCAGCTACATTATCTCTAATGAATGTTTTTGTGATTAAGCGTAGTTTTTGTGTAGTCGTTGTTGTCTAGAACGCAGACCAAAATAGCCAATGTAATACAGTATCAGTTAGATTTAATTCAGTTAAAAGCGTAATAGGTCCAAAGCAATTCACATCGAAAAAAATAGTTGTGAAATAAATAGAAAATTAAACATGATCCTTATTTTCACATGAAACAGGTTCATTTATGCTGATATATGATGATATCACATTTATGCAGTTCAGTGAAGTGTAATAAAACCTGGAACGATAAATCATATAGTTCAGCTGCATGGGGCCGGTTGTTGAAAGCTATAGGTTAGCGCTAACCCTGGGTTAAATTATATTCAAGAGTTTTAGTTATGTGCTTCTGAAGCACTGTTCGTTTTAAAACGTTTTGAAAATGTTATTTCTATCCGTCCTGAAATTGTTTATTAAAAATTATTATCAACTTTGTAAATAAGAGATTAAAAAATTGATGCAAAGATTTGCTTTAACCATCCAGCTTTTGAAAAACCGGCCCCAGCACTACAGGATGTCTCAAAAAAAACCGAAAACTATTAAAATAACCTATAACAGTGTAATGGTTAGAGTTTGAATACTAAAGCACTCGAAAAACACGCAGGATAATATCACAATAAACACTCGTTGTTCCGCGGTCAGCTGTACCATTTTCTTTCGAAGCAATAAAAGGCTAATTTAAGTTTAATCATATTCACAATTTCAAATTTTTCGTATTTAGCATTTTATAAGTTGCTTTAAATCCCCACGAACTAAAATTCGTGAACACGGCATTCAAATTTTAGCAATGAGTGATTTCAATAGTTCCGTTTTTTTGAGACACCACTTCTTGGATGCCTAAACATCAAGCAAAAAATTGAGTTTTTGACTCTGTTGCTTGTTCAATTTTTTACTGCAAATTAGAAAATCAGTTTATTTTGCATATTTAAACGTTTCCAGATATTTAGGTTTTAAGCCGGTCACAAACGTTCAAAAAACACCTTTAGGCATCAAAGATGGCGGTATAGTTTTCGTTCCAGGTTTTACTACAGTTTTCTGATCCAGTTAATATGAAATGGTGGGAAACGCCTTGGTCTGGTTGTCAAATGAAAATCCATTTTTCGTTTGAAACTTTCCATATCTCTTGACATAATTATATTTTATCTTGTTTTAAATTTATGTCCCAGCTGTAGTTTTTTATCTAAATATATAATCATAAAAACTGAAAGGAAATATATAATACTGAAGAATAGTTTGCTATTTCGAACTTTCTAAACGCAAGATTACCTAGATACCATGTAACTAGACAACATATAGCTTCTATTTGAAATTACATTACATGTTGTAATTTTTAGGATTATTTAGCTCAGATGACCAAGGTTGTTGTGGATATCAGATTTGGCTGCATACTTTATAATTAATATAAATTCTGCAACCAGCGTTCTCACTTTTAATGGAATTTCCTTAGAGAAGCTTGACTTTATCGAGGGAGGGGTGAAATATTTGATACTAGAATTGCTATCACTACTAAATGCTGACTTCGCTCATGAATCAACCTAATCAATATACCCATCCCATCCAGTCAATGTATTAATTTTCACCCATCTCACCCAAATGAATCCCATTCAATGAACCAATCAGCACACCCCAATCCATCCCATCCAATGAATTTGGCCATTCCAATCCATCCCATATAATCAATCCGCGTGGATTGCATCGCAACCCATGTAATCAATCCGTTCAAATCCATCTCATCCAATTAACAAATTCCACCAATCTATTCTTCCCAAATAATCGTCCCAATCGATCGCAGACGATTTATTCATTTATCATAAACCACGTTATAGAATCTATCCCAACTGATTCCACTAATCAATCTATCCTTTCCAATCCTAACTGGCATACCCCAATTGCACCGCAATACAGGGTGTTTAAAAAAAGGTAATCCAACTTCAACACGCTATTGTACGTGAACTACTCAGTCTATGGACGAATTTTTTTCACATTCGGAAAGATCATGCTTTTAGCTATCGGATGACATGTTTTAGTACTAAATGGTGAAAAAGTGAAGTGAGCACATATGAGGTTGATAAAAAATGTTAGTCGCAATCGCATATTTTCACCTTTGAGCCTAATTAAAGCAGTGCATAACAAAAGAAAAAAAACAATCACGAACATGTCACAGCTTGCACTGGTTTTATGCCGCATTGCTTGGAATGTTCTCATGATGTGATTTATTCCTACAGTCCTACTTAATATGCATATGCGGGTATTTTATTCAAAAGCTAAATTATTCAATTAAGTCCCAAAGAGAGTTAATTTTCAATGGTTTTAGTCCCAACTCTCAGATGTGAAAATATGCGATTTGACTAACACTTTTTAGCAGCCTCCAATTTGCTCATTTCTTCACCATTTGGTATATCAAAAACATGTCATTCGATAGTTAAAAGCCTAACCTTCGGAATGTGAACAAAAATCGTTAATAGAATGAGTGGTTTACGTAAAATAGCGCAAGACAATAATATACAAAATTATTCTGGAATTTTAACGCCTCTGACTACTTAAAGGAAGAAATTGAAAGAATACAAAAACGTGGCCTACGTATATAATCTGTCCAGACGTATCTTATCGTTTGGCCTTACAAGCCTGTGAATTATCGTCACTCTCCTATGTCAGTCGTATTTTAATAAACTGCCTAATCCAGAAAACAAGATGTTCAGTCTTATTCCGAATAGACGGGAAGATAGACGTAATTATAATTTACGTAATGATCAACACATGCATTGATCTAATTAATTGTAGAACTAGTAGACTTCGTAATTTGTTAATATTGTAGTCCATAATATTATATCGTTTTAATATCTACTAAACTTGTAACAAGTCCTCTGCAATTCAGCTTGTTAGCTGCCTCTCAGACTTGGTTTTTAAATAAAACTCTAAACTCTTACACTTGCGATTTTTGCTGCGATTTTTCCCTTTGGATAGATGTGAATGAGCAATAAGTTACGAATGCTCTGATGTATAAGAACTCTTATTTAAACATAAGTAACTAATTCACTCGTTCACATCTATCAAAAGAAGAAAATCGCAACAAGAACTGCAAGTGTAAATGGGCCTTTTGTTCAGTAAATGAGCCGAATTTATGCAAATAAATTATACATAAATTAAGACAACAATATAGTTTTATATCTATATGCCAATATTGGTTTGGCTCATGTGTAACAAGCGGCGACTAAATGAGACCTCATATGCGAATTACTGTCTTTACACAGTTCTTTCACACCCCTTGTTGTGTTTAAGCATGCAAATTCCAGAAGAACAGCCAATATGGACCGGTTGTACGAAAGCCTGATAGCGCTATCCACCGGAAATTGTTTTTTCAATCGTTTTAAAATCGCCCGTTGTTTGCTATAACTTTGATTACCAATTAGTATTCCTAAATTGAGGATCCTCTTTATTTTTCCTTGATCCCAAAGATAAAATTTTATAGCTTTTCGAGCCTTAATTTAGAACGGTTGAAAAAATCACTATCTGATGGATAGCACTTTCCGGCGTTCGTACAACCGGCCCCACATCAATAATAGACCTTTGAGGTGCTTACGTCATGTCGGTCTCGAACAGTGAATCGCAATGCAATCTGGGAAACAAGTGGGACAAAATTGTATAGATAGAAAACTGTGTGACGTAAGCACTTCAGAAGGCTATTATGACGCGAGGCGGCTTTTCAACACATCCACGTACTGTAATTACTCCAATAAACGCCTCTCTCGAATAAACGCCTCCGTCGAATAAACGCCGGCCTCGAATTAACGCCGCGACCTTTTCGTCATTGCGGCGTTTATTCGAAGCATTTATTTATAACCACTGTAAGAAATTCAAGTATCTATCTTTACAAAAAAAGACAACATTGAATCTAAACCAGTCGTGGAAATTTATTTTTCTCAATTTGAATGTTATTCAGTTCAACGTGGCTATACTTCATAGCTTCGCTGCTTAGCCCTCTTTCTAAAACTTCTGCGATGCGTAATTCCGTGGTAACAGCCGAGAATCTTGCCGGTACCACTAGATTGTATTGGTTAAATTGGCGTTTAAATTACACAATAAATCCAGAGTTGTTACGAGTTTGCAATAAACGCCTCCCTTGAATAAACGCCGCCCTCGAATAAACGCCGCATCTTAATTGCTAAAAATTTAATAAACGCCGCAGCGTTTATTCGAGTAATTACGGTATTTGCATATATAATAACGCTGGTGACTAACGTCAGTGAAGAAGGTAAATTATATTTAATCTCCTACGTACGCAAACGAGCATTCGAGCGGAATTGGATTACGCAACTTTATAAGGCGAATAAAACTCAATACATAGCCTAAAAGTGCTCCTGTACACTACATCGGCAACGTTAAAGGTAAATTCTTGGACTTAATTTACACTGATTGTAAATTGTTTACAAGGGTTTAAATCGCGTGCATGGTTTCACGGGCACGCATGCATGTTATTCAAAGATAAAATACAATAAACTTGGTTGACTTCATATTATTTTATTCTGCACTAAAAATTTGTTTCGTATAACAAACAGAGCTTGCCACACTCATCAGGTGAATTTAAATGTCGCGCTATATAGTTGCCATGGTTGACGAAAAACGTATTGCATAATTTTTTATATTTATACATATACGTATTGTATTAGGTTACATTACTTAAGAGAAATTTATTTCTATGTTTGCATTTTGATAAAAGTTCGCTTCTTCAATTCAGGGAACGAAGTTCAGGGTAGTAGATTATCATGAATTTTTCGTGAGTACAAAGTTTCATAATGCGCCAGCTTATCACATAATTGACCTTTGACTCTTTTAGTTTCCATATATAATTTCCTGCCGTGTTTCAACATTGTCTACGAATTCCAATTGTTACCTAATGAGTATATATAGGCTAAATTCACGACATTCTTTCCGAGCAACATTGGTGATTTAACCATTATACTCCTGCCCCTCGAAGCGCAATGAACATTACTTTAACTGTGTCATGTCATGTTGTATTGACGTTTTATTCTGTCACATTTAATTAATGCTTTCCAGCTCTCATCTAATGGGGACTATAAAGGATAATCGTATCAGCAATGGTATTCAGGGGGTGGATCCAGCACTAGCGCACTAATTTGCATGACATAAGAAAACTGCTAGAAATAACCACTTTGTTCTGTAATGCAAAATAGCGCACTAGCGCTGGATCCACCCCTGATGGTATTGGAATGGATTACCTCATTTGGTTGTATATTCTAGAAAAGTTACCAGTAACAATCACTTGTTGTATATTGTTGTCAGTAATTATATGTAGTAATGTGTTAATGTGTTAATATGTATGTAGTTAATGTGTATACAAATAAAGCCAGTTTTCCACTAGCGATATTTTTCTCCTTTTCAGCTTGCATGCATATTAACCATTTCAGGTGCAACCTCGTGCCCAGGGTCTTTTACTGGTATACTTACGCTCCATGGCCCCTGAGTACGAGGCTATTTCAGTTGTTGTGACCATGGAATAACCAATGAAATTTAACCATTTCGGACCATGTGACTTGAAATGGTCAATTCGCAAACAAGTTGAAAAGATCTATTTGCTGCAAATAGATGCAGTTGAGAGCTCTGAAACAAAAGTAAAATATCGCTTCGCGCAAAAATTATCGCCAGTGAAAAACCGGCTTAACGTTCGCTATGTCTTAAAACGCAGATGTCGTACACAAGACGTGAAAACCTCAAAGCCGTGAAAACGTATGGAACTTTCATACTTCCTTAAATATTTGTATCTTTCTAGCGACCCATTGTATTGGTAGCCGCTATCTTCGTGTTGCCGTCCTGTATCCTTTAAAGATCCTTAACCTGCTTGCCGCACGCGGATACATGTACGCTTAGCGTACCTATTTATTGCCAGCTGTTCACATTCATTTAACATTTCGATGTATAAAGCTGGTACCTCGTCAGTTTATACAATTAGATGAGAGTCCTTGACATTATTACAACAAACAATTTGACCTTTGCAAGCAATCTGAAACCGTCGAAACGCGTCCTTAATTAAATATCAAGCTCGCCTCAGATGCTCTTGTACAGTGATTCGCCGCAAGTAAAGGTATATTTGCAATTTTCCACTTACATTAAACTGATTCTAGATATTTTGCGATGTTACTAACAACGTTTAGGTATATTTGCTCACTGGTTAAAAATAATCGTCGACGAACACTATAATGCCGTGCAAACGGCATGAAAAATCGTTCTAGACTGTCCATTTATCTCGAGCACCGTATTTCGGATACTCTCAAACCTTCATATATAATATATCACGCCACTAATATATTTATATAGCATCACATAAATGCCATTTCGCGGCATTGCCTATTCGAAATTCATAGTATAGAGTGCATATGTAAAGATATAATTAACAGTGGTATCTTCTCGTAAAGAAAAACAAATTCCGAATAATTAGTACATCTTTAGAATCAAAATAGGAAGCAAGCAAGACACAGGCTGAGACTGTTAATATTCGAATTTTTTTAAAAATCATCTTCAGACAGAATGAAATAAAATACTTCACAACGCATATGTATACAACAAAGAGAGAAAGCGCGCGTACGTGTAATCCTAGACAATTACAAAACAGGCATGCATGCGTTATCGGGCGGTCAAGCGTAAAGGACGTCCAGATGCTCGTTTATGTTTTACACAGTAAACAGTAAAATGATGCTCAGACGTTTGGTATTTAGTTTATTTTAATGTGCTTTTGTTGATCGCACTTAATGCCAAAACAAACTCGAGTAATGTTGAAACTTCAGTGAATAGACGCAGGCACGTCTCGACAGCCATAGTCATATATCAACAAGATGCCCGCTAGGCATTAAACTCGCATTGCTTGAGTCGAGCTAGGGCTATGAAAAAAAAGACGCTTACTCAGGCGTGTGTTTGGGCTTGCCATAGTTGTTCAGCTATGCAATGGAACGGGCGTGAAAATGGGGAGAGCATTGGATAAATTTGATTGCGCTGTGATCGCCTGCATCCTAATTCAAATATAACTTTGGATTTCAGAACGCGGGTTAGCTTTGTGATCTTCGTAACTTGATTGATTAGTGAGTTTAATGACTCAGCAGTGCAGCATGCACGTTAGCTTAGCAACCACGCCTGCGTAGCTCGTGGCTTGCAGGTCAGCGCACCTTATCGCACCTTGCGGGTCGCGAAATTCTCGACCATAAAAATATTAATAAGAACGCTTCCCATTTTAACAACTCGCTTGCGCATTGCACAATGCGGGTTAATAACGATACGTTCGCTGTACTAAAGATGTACGCGTGGTATGCACTATGCAGGGCAATAGCGACATACCAGAATTTCGCTTAAACTTGAAAAATGTTTAATTAAAGGCTGTTTACGTGATCCCGCTAAGCAGAGATTCAAATTTCAACGAAGCACTAGATGACTTGGAGGCATTGAAATTATCATAAGAATATATGTAACATTATATATATGCTGGTAGTGATTTAATCATCCCGACAATAACATGTTCTGCTTCACAAATACTAATTTTAATACCTTAATATAATCTTACGTCTATAGTTGAATCTAGGCCGGGTAACCGGGTAACCTGTTCATATAGATATTTGCGTCGTCATCGGCGAATACCATGGTAATGGGACCATCATATCAATTGTATAATTTCATTTTGAGGTTTTCAACCTCATCTGATAATTAAAATATCTTTTTACTTTATATAATGCTCTAGGATTTGCGTAGCTACGGTCTTTTCCTACTGTACTTGCAGTTGTGCCGAAAATTAGTTTGTAATTATGCCAATCATTTTGGTTCTTTACACTAGCCGAATCCCTTAATTGAGGGGAGCGAGAGAGAGAGGAAGAATACCCTGGTAATACTGAAATCACTCGCAATTGTTAACGCTACTTGATGTTGCTATGCCTGATAGTATTGATGAGATCAATAAGAAACTTCAGCATATTTGTTCGAAACTGGACATCTCGTTTATTGACAAAATACGACTATAGATGACACTAGCTTAAATGGCAGTAAGCTCCATTTTAACGCGAAGGGCTCCACTTCATTAAATTTCTCACTGGGGGCAGTGCATCAACTCCTACAAGAAAACGAAGGCAAAACCATGAGGATTTCCAGCGAACAATAATTCAGAAACTTTGAGATCTGTTAAAGATAATTGTCCCTTCAGATAAGAGCAGTTGGATCCGCAGAAGAAAATAACATCTGATTAAATGCATTGCCGGACTCTACCAGCTGCTTAATCTGCGGAGTCTATATGAGCCAAATGGTAAACGGTGTGACCCCATTACAGGGTAACTCTAATAATTTATTTCATGAGTTGGAAATTTCTAAAGGCTTACGTACGATTAGCGCTTACTTGAATATTAACAGCCTGTTGAAAAACATTGTCCAACTTCGTCTGATCATGCAAAACATGCCAATCGATATTCTTGCTGTAAATGAGACAAAATTAGATGAGTTGGTGCCTGCTGCTGAGATTGCAATCGCCCGTACTATCACATTCGCTGTGACCGATCTAGATCCCGCGGGGGAGTACTACTGAGTACTTTTCTAAGAAACAGCGAAAATAGAGAGGAAAAAGAATCATGGATGATTCGAACTGTGATATCTTAAAATCTCCTTCTGAATCTCATACTAAATTACAATTCCTCTCCTCACTTGACCAGCTCATTGATGAACCCACAAGGATAACCAGAAAAGAAACCCTAATTGATGTAATTCTAACAAATAAGGAGGAAAATCTTTCAAAGTCTGGTGTATGACAGCTTGGACTTTCTGATCACAGTTTGATTTCCGCTACTGTTCTAGAAAACAATGCCCTGCTAAATTTCTGGAAAACGTTAAATACATTCGTCATATTAAAAATTTCAATGTCAATTATTTTCTTGCGGATCTTTTACTGATGCCCTGGGAAAACCTCGCCCAATATGATAATCCTAATGTTTCCTGGCAAGTATTGAAATCTCTATGCCTCCAGGGCCCGGTTGTTCAAAAGCCGGTTAACGCTAACCCAGGGTTAAGAATGCCTAACCCAGGGTTAGATTTTAAACCTTGGTTGATTTGCGTTGCACAAAGCTCGGTTAGCGTTAACCCGGAGTTAAAATTGATAAAAGAATTAACCCTGCTAGCTAGGTGAGTTAACTTTTTAACCCTGGGTTAACTTCGATTCAAAATGGATGAATAAGGAGCTGAAACATGTAAACACGTATAATTCGTCATGAATTAAACACGTTTGAAAGGTTTTACGAATAATTTCGACAGCAAAGAATTATTTAAATTTGACTTCGTTCGGTTTCAGCTGATGTATTGATTTATTTATCTTCGCTTCAATGCAACACACGATAAATGCATACAACCGTACAAAATGAAATATCGTAATCGAAATATTTGTTTCGGATGCCAAAATTCGATTCTTTTGATTGTGAGCAAGTGGTAAGGCTACGTTTGTTCCTGAATTTTGAATAATCAAAGAATGCCTGAATTTTAAAATAGATTGTTTATAATTTGCTTAATTTTATTTCACATCGACATTGTTTATCATACAAAATGGCCTTTCATTTCGAATCTTTCCAAAATTCCATGCACGGAAATTGCGGTTCAAAACAACGTCCCTGCGACCCTGCCTATGCCTGCCCGTTTGTAGCAATATTTAATCCGTAGAAATGAATATGTATTCCGATAACTAATGTTGATGTTCACGTTAAAATATCTCTGATCCAAATAATTATTCGAATATTTTCAAAATATCATTTAAACTTTTTCAAAATATCGTTTAAACTTTTTCAAAATATCGTTTAAACGTTTTCAAAATATCGTTTAAACATTCTCAAAATATCGTTTGAACTTTTTCAAAATATCATTTAAACATTCTCAAAATATCGTTTAAACGTTTTCAAAATATCGTTTAAACATTCTCAAAATATCATTTAAACTTTTTCAAAATATCGTTTAAACTTTTTCAAAATATCATTTAAACATTCTCAAAATATCGTTTAAACGTTTTCAAAATATCGTTTAAACGTTTTCCAAATATCATTTAAAATTTTTCAAAAAAATATCACTTCAAAGTGGAAACATCCTGGAAGCACCACACCAAACTCCCGCCAAAACTTACATGTATGGTGTTCGGACGATTCTTTTTGCAAAGTAATACGAACGGAGAACGAAAAATATGAATGAAGAAGTAAAACAAAAGGTTGCCAAACTGTTGGATGAAGCTTCCAAGCTTTTAGTAAGTGCCGATTCACAACCAAGTAATATCAACAACCCTACTCCAAGAAGCAATGCCGCCTCCAGCGGATCCAGCACGGCCTCAAGTTCTTTATCATTTCCATTGGGGGAAACGCTTCAGAGAGCACGCGGTATGTTACAAGCAAGTTCTTCGTCTGGACTTTTCAGACGGTTGAATAGAACTGAAAGATTAAGAGCATCGTCTCCTTATCAGCAAAACCGACAGTCGAAAACTAAGCCATCTAAGCAAAAAGTGAAGAAAGCGATGGAGTTTTCATTGCTTAGATGTTGGGCGGATGATGATGAGGATGAACCGCATCATCTAAAGTGGGACTCAGTCCTGGCAAGTGGGATGCTGACCATTGATGAAGACGACAACGAAAAAAGCATCAGAAAGGCCATAAAAGATTCTCTTGCATCAAAAATTCCTGCCTTGGGTGATAATGATTTTGAGTTTGTCAAAATTAGACACAAGGCAATCACAAAGCTTGAGCTGGGACCAGGAACAGAATTTAATTACGCTGTAGTAAAAAAAATGGCTGGTCAAGGACAGATTTATGTCAAGGTGAAGCAAGGGTATGACTTCCTGTATGACTTAAATAAGGATGATGATGATGATGATGAGTTATTGAAGTCGTATGTGGAACCTGAAATTGAAATTATTAATGTTGATGCAACAAAGACAACAGAAAGTGCAGTTACCGCTCATGCTGGTACACAACAGCCTACAGAAAAAGATCCTGAGACTATAAAAACAATACAGCTCAACCAGGAAGAGACCTCACCCTGTGCCAATCTTGTTGATAACCTCATTGATGAAATAACAAGTCAAAGTCTGCATGACCCAGTTGAAATCTTACGTTTCTTACAAAAGAACTTAGTGAAAGGAAGAGTGTTAGATGTTGAAGATACATCAGAAATCCCAGAAGGTGAAACTAACTATATTTGTGTTGATAGACATAATATAATGGGATCCACATTTTCAGAGCTGGAGGCAATACAAGATTTTCATGTCACATTTGAAGTTGACTTTATTGGTGAAATGGCTAAAGACGTAGGAGGTCCTAGAAAAGAGTGGATTCGTTTAATGAATGCAGCCATGAAGGACAAGTACTTTGACAAAGGTCTCCGAGAGTATCTAGCTGATGATTACTATTATGTGGGCATCATGATTGGTATTGCTTTGCTCCAAAATGGCCAGCTGCCAACTTTTATGCCCCATGATGTCATTGAGAGTCTGGTCTCACCCAATTTAAATCCTTGCATTGCTAAATTAAGAGAGGGTCTAAATGTTTTTGGCCTTGCAAGGATAATGGAGAAGTTCCCCATCCTGCTCCATTTACTCAGACACAACAACCAGACATTATCAGCAAAGATGGTTCTTAAATTGTTGGCACCCACTTTCTCTGAAGAAGGATCATCCATGTATTTTAAGGAAAAGGCATTATATGCTTTGTTCGTGAAGTATGTAAGGCAGGTTGCTAGTGGTAGGAGAGAACCAATTACTTTAAGTTCTCTCTTAATTTTTGCAACCTGTGCTTCTGAGGAACCACCACTTGGATTTGTTGTTCATCCATCAATTACATTCACATGTAAGGATGAAGAGCCAATGAAGGTATGTACAGCATCTTCCAACAATATACAAATGGACAGGAATGTTATGAAGTACTCTTTGAATGCTTTAATTAATTGATTGGCAATGAACATGACAGTGCAAAATTATTGCATTAATTGTTACATCAGGAGTAAAGTTGTGAAGAGAAAAATAACAACTTGCTCTGTGATTCATGGTTTGTTAAATAATAACTTGTAAGCAGAACTTTATTTTCGTTTGTTTACACCTTCTGGCAAAAATTTGACTGTAAGATTTTTGTTTTTTTCTATGAACCACAAAGTAAATCAGTTAACTGATTTCTTTAAAAAACAATTTTAGGCAGTATTATGGGCTCCTTTTAGTCATATCAGTTAACCATCAAGCGTTAACTTTGCACATGAACTCCCATTAAACCAGACAAAAATAGTTTACATCCAAATTGCAGGAAAGAAAAGGGAAATAAGGCTCTGCTAAAACAGGCACCCTAATTTTCTTTAATTCTTTCTTTATTTTTAACAGGTATCAAGCAAATATGAATTTATACCAAAGGCTCACACCTGTACTAACAACATGGTCTTATCCATAGGATCAATCACGTCTGAGTTACCAAGTGAAGAAGAACTTTTTGAGGTTTTTGATTTTGCTTTTGCGAATGCTCACTTTGGAAATGCGTAACTGAGCGTACACTACTACCCAAACACATTGTTGTTTCATATTATTTGATAATACATCATTAACAATTTATCAATACTGTTAACAAAAAATCATGTGGGCAGTCAAAGTCAAAGAAGCCAATAGTTAAACTACACTTATGTTATTACTAAAGTTACCTCTTCCTGTTTATAGTATTACATGCCTAATTCATTAAGACCATTGATTAAGAATTGTATTCAACATATGCATTGATCTGAACATCACAGAAGTGAATTGAATGTCTTAGACTTTGAGTTTCCCACATGAATTTGATTTTAGGTTTCTAGTTCTTGTGTTAACATTTCAAAGGCATTGAAAGACCAACATTTTAGTTCTGTACATTGCAGAATTGATTGTCTGTTATATCATTTTTTCATGGTTTTCTATTTTTATTAGTTGTTAGATTTTAAGAAGTGATTTTTTAAACACACACTAATTTCTAATTATATAATGTTTCATAAACTTTGATAAAAGTTGGAAAAAACTTTGGAAAAAACAGGTTGTGTTCCTATTGGACAAAATTGCATTTAAATGTACTCCTCAAGATTTTGCACAACTAGAGCTAAAACATCAGCATAAACATCCATACCAGCTTTATCTGATGGTCTATTTAGATTAATTTGCTGCAAAATTGAATCAGATATTTCTCTCTCATTTATTATTTGCACTGGTTCAACAACAACACCTTCATCATCTGACAAAGGACGTGGGCCATCAGGATCTTCACCATAATGTTGATCAACAACTAAGTCATCCAATCCATGACTAAAGCGCAATGGATTGTTTTCATTTAGCATTCCATTTAGCCAGATCTGGTTAGGGCTCCAACCATTTTCAGTTGAAAGTCTATGGTTATTAAACATTGCAGCAAAATCATCTAAAGCAGTATTTATTCTACTTGTGAATACTTGGTGTAATGCAAACATATGGATTGGGTTTTCAATATCCAAAATTGCTGTCTGTTCCATAGCATAAAAAGTATAGTAAAAGAAGTGGCAAACACATCTAAACACGTCGCGCCAAAGTCTCTCAATTCTTTGATTACTTGTTGATGAACCAGCTATGTAACTTCCTCGTCCTTCGCCCCGCTGGGAAACCATCTCATCGCACACCAGCACATTTTCAACACCATAATCCACACGGACACGAGAAGGCCATAATCCCTCATTTTCATTGATAGCTCTTAGAAATAAATTCAGGACAGTTTCTGCACGGTTATTTGTATTGCACTTCAAATACATAATTTTTCTGGATTTACCATCACAGCAGCCATGTATGACAAACTTCCATCTGATGAGGGAATGGTGGCCATCTAAGTGCCAAAGGGAATTTGGCCAACGTACAAAGTATTTTCGTCTTGAAACTAGAGCACCCCAACGTAACGCAGAGTGTTCAGGATCTACCCTGTTCAGCGACGCTCTAATTCTTCGCCTTTGTATATGAAGGCCTAAAGATCTAAAGTAGCCAGACATGAATGGTTCACCAGTGGTTGAACCATGCCGGGAAATGTACTCCCTTACAATTTCGTCAATTTCCTCATCCGAAATTATGGAAAACCTTTGTAAATTTGAAAGGTTATACTCGTTGACACGACGCATAATAGTCCACCTGGATACGCGAAACATACTGGAGATCTTGCTCCAAGAAAAATTAAGACCTCGCAATTCTATCAAAGAGTCCTTTGGAATGTAATATTAAACACGGCCTGCCAGGACGTTTAGTTTCCTCTATTAGTGGTGGCAGATGACATGTAACAGTAATTCGGGTCGCTTCGTGATGGAAGAGGCGAATGAATTCATTTTCAATTTTACAATAAATGTCGATCAATTCCCGCCATTTGTGTGAGTCAGGCTCAGAAGCACAGTGAACTGCAGGAGCATCCACAAAATCTTTGATTTCATTCAGTAACTGTACGGTCTTACCAAGTAAATCAATGTGTTTCAATAATTCAGAGAGAAAATTATCCGAAGCGCTTGTGTTTTCCAGCAAACGAATTTCTTCAGATCTGTTTAAAACAAAAGCTAAAAACTGTTCGAGTTCATCGGCCATCATAGATTGAAACACCGGTGGTTAATGGTTATTATACAAGTGAAGTGGTTTCGATTTTCGACTCGGCGGGGGCACAGCGTGGTGCACTGGTGCTTCCAGGGTGTTTCCACTTTGTAGTGATATGTTTTTGAAAAAGTTTAAATGATATTTTGAAAAAGTTTAAACGATATTTTGAAAAAGTTTAAATGATATTTTGAGAATGTTTAAACGATATTTTGAAAACGTTTAAACGATATTTTGAGAATGTTTAAATGATATTTTGAAAAAGTTCAAACGATATTTTGAGAATGTTTAAACGATATTTTGAAAACGTTTAAACGATATTTTGAAAAAGTTTAAACGATATTTTGAAAAAGTTTAAATGATATTTTGAAAATATTCGAATAATTATTTGGATCAGAGATATTTTAACGTGAACATCAACATTAGTTATCGGAATACATATTCATTTCTACGGATTAAATATTGCTACAAACGGGCAGGCATACCCTGCCCTCACGGCATATAATCTTTCGACTGACAATATATCCTCGACGAGTAAAGTTTTGACGCTCGTTTATTGACCAATCGAAAACGTTCTTATATCCAATTTAGTCCTTAAAATATATTTAATCTTAGGTTAAATATTTTAACCCTGGGTTAACTAACCCTACCGCTAACCCTGCTTTGAACAACACAGTTTTAACCCAGGTTTAGCTAACCTAGGGTTAAGGATTTTAACCCAGGGGCCAGTTGTTCAAAAGCCGGTTAGCTTAACCCTGGGTTAAAGCAAATTTTTACACGAATTTTTTTGATCGCTTGTTTGTAAAGTTGAATATATTTTTTCATAAATATTTTCTGGACCGATAGATGTTATATTTTCTAAAGTTTTAAGTCGAACAGTTGTTCAGAAGCACCTAAACTAAAACACCGGGTTAACATTTAACCCAGGGTTAGCGCTAACCTAGCTTTGAACAACTGGGCCCAGGTTTAGCACTAACCCAGGGTTAAATTTAACCTGCTTTTGAACAACCGGCCCCAGGTCCTTAACTGACATGCTCCCGTTAGACGTATGAGAATTCGAGTAATTCTCTTCCCCGGGTTTCTCAAAGCATCAAGAGTTTAATTAGATCAAGAGACTTCCATAAAATAAAAGCGATCAGATACAATTCTCAAAGCAAAAGTTAATTTTGAACTAACTAAAGCCATTACACCCATTTACAAGTCTGATGATAGCCTAAATGCGAAAACTATCGCCCTATATCAATACTACCTATCGCCTGTGAAATACTCGAGAGATGCGTCTTTAATTATGCTTGTATTTCTATTCTAAAATTAGTCTAGCCGTTCTTTTTATGTATAAGCCGTAGTCATGAATTAGCTCGTTTCTTGCATCACGCCATTAGTAGCAAATGCTTGTTAATTTGAGACATTTTGAATATTTACTCAGCCTCAGGTTTCACACGTTAATGATCTTCACTGTCTTTTATTAACTTTAAAATTTGACCGGCCTGTTCCGATGGCAATCCGGTACCGTGTGAAAGGGGCCAAAATGTCATGTTTGCTGGTTCGTATTTAATTAATACACAAGCGTGGCGGTTTATAAAGCGTGCTTTCGGCGTTTTCCGGCACTTTTCGAATCTGAATATTGCAAGTCCGAATGATATCGCAGGCTCTTTGAAACGAAATTTGGATTAGGAAAAGGGTATAGTGGCGAAGTGTATAATGGAAAGGCATGCCTTTGGTGTAAACGGACTACTTTACTTATCACTCTGCGGGCTACAGCGGTATCAGAGAGTATTTCGAGAAGGAGTTGATGATAAGCTAATCAAAGATGGGCCGACCTTCGGTCTGCAGCTCTTTACTCAAATAGCACAATGTATCACGTCAGAGAAGGGTGAGACGGCGAGAAGCGGCGTAGCGTAAAGGCGGATTTCCACTTACAGCGAAATCGTTCGCTGGCGAAATATTTGCATATTTTCTTTTGAATTGAGAGCACTCAAGTCGCACTAATTTATTTATGCTGTTTAAATTCAAAAGAAAATATGCTAATATTTCGCTAGCGAACGATTTCGCTGTAAGTGGAAATCCGCCTTAATACAGATACCTGCTGAACAGGCCTAGCAGCATCAATTACTGTTATTAAACATCAGCTGTGTCAATTTCAATGTGATGATAGTGAAGTACGGCTAGAGTGATTAGGGTGGATTTCCATTTGCAGGGAGACAGCTGTTTGCGTATTTATTTTTGAATTTTGACAGTATAATCAAATTAGTTCAGCTTGACAACTTTCATTTCAAAACAAAATATACAAATGTTTCGGCTTGCAAATTATTATTTAGTAGCAGGTGCATGGAAATCGTGCTTAAGGTTGTTGTTAGATGTCGTGTCAAGTTAAACAATTCATTTTGTTCGTGTTAAATTTAAGTTTGAAAAGTTTTAACCCCTAGAAGCTTGTATATTTGCTATATAATTATATGAGTTATAGCGAAAAACCGGGATCATTAATTATTAAACATATATGCGAGATATTTGTTAAATATTCGAATTTCAATAGGAGGGCTAATAATTTTGTCGTTACCATGGACTGAGGGGCTGTTTACATGAGCCCGGTTACCCGAGATTCAACGAAGCGTGAGATGATTTTGAGGTATTGAAATGAGCAGATAACGTGATCCTGGCAGTCGTATAATCACCACAACAATAGCATGTGCTTGTTTGGTGTCATAAAAACTTATTTCAATACCTCAAAGTCCTCTCATGCTTCGTTGAATCTCGGGTAACCGGGCTCATGTAAACAGCCCCTGAAATATACGCAGTTATACATGATTTAAAAAACTAGTCCATGATGTCTATCGAAATTTCGCTGTCGAGTCTCTGGTACAGCCTTTCACGGACGTTGAAGGCAAGTTCTTGCATTAGCCACTTAATTTAAACTCAATCTCAATAATTTTACTATAATATAAGTTCAATATGGTTCACTGATTTTGAAATAGGCCCATAAACAGGTATATTATGCTGTATATTACATAGCTAGAATCCGTCTACACAGTTACGTTGCTCTACACTAAGTCTTTTATCTCGTCTATGACTATATTTATCATTTATAGACCTGTAGGCTGTAGCGAGGGGAATTCGACGAAATATTACCCCCAAGGGAAGATATATCTTCCCGAAGGGGGTAATATTTCGTCAAATTCCCCGAGCGGAAGGTCTATAAATTATATATTATATCGAAACAACGTGTAGGCAGCGCAAAAGCTGGATGAAATGGCTTCTTTGGTCGGCGTTAGATCATATCGAACTAACGTACATGACGTCATAAATTTTGCAATAACGGAAGTATAATAACAGAAGTCTTACATGAAGTCTTCCAGAGCTGGTTCATAAAAATGATAGAATAAAAATGGCGATGAATGATGATACATTTATACATTTATAAATGTACACGAAAGTGTAAATGTCTGTTACCCTCATACCCAGTATGGGAGTGATCATATACTTATGTAATAGTATCTCTGGCTTTATCTTATTACGGTTAGGGTTAGGGTTATTGAAAATTGTATGACGTCATGTACGTTAGTTCGATATCATCTAACGCCGACCGGCTTCTTTTGCCTCCATTTTGAAATTGTTGACAACCTCGAATCGTGTGCGAGGCATCCACGCGTGGTACACGCAAACTCGAATACCCCGCTGCAGCGGGGTATTCGAAGTATTCGACTTTTATAGCATAATGTGAAAAAATTCGATGGAACTGCATGATTAATTTACTGATCACGTGGTACAAATCGAGCTTTCTGATTGGATGATTTACAGTTGAGATATAATATTATTTGTAGATTATATGGTAGGATAGAATTCCAGACACAATTTGACGACATTTCTCTCTCGGAATATATATATATATATATATATATATATATATATGTGCAGAAAAACAAATACACCTTACATATATATATATAATATATATATATATACAGTCGTTATCATTAAGGTTGTCACCTGGAAATATATATAAATACCTAAATATCGATCACGTGATTGTACTGCATACGTTAATTTTATGGGAAATCGTTGGAAATCTATGTTGATAATTTCTTAAATGTCATAGTAAGGTGGACAATATTGATAATAATAAAGAAACAAGAGGTAAGTGAACAAAATAAGCCATGTTTAATGGTCACGTGATTGATATTTATATATTTGTGTATATATTGACATGGACAACCTTAATGATAACGACTGTATATATATATATATATATATATATATATATATATATATATATATATATATATATATATATATATATAGGCTTTATAAAGCACTCCGTCATACGCTGCAAAAATTTTCAAGCTAGCGTTTTCACATGAGCTATACAGTATAGCATTGTTAGCCTCTCAACAACAACCGTTTCCTCACGTTTCCATCGGATCATTCATATAAGATCTAGTCACTAAACCTTGCTTGATCATTTGTATTTCTGTCTTGATTTTTGTACTAGCTGTTCCGCTCTATAGTTTGCAGTTAGGTGGATTATTTTTGGCCATTATTACATTATCATTTATGCACATAATTTTTGACATTACACTACCATATTGAAAATAGTAGAAAAAGATATATTTTGTTGCATTACTTTGATTTATAAAGATATTATATTTGGTAGGTATTGTAAAAACTACTTCATGTATGAATATTTCACATTTCTAATTCAAATTCAAAATACGTAAACTTATATACTAACAACGCTTTTGGTTATTCTTTTTTGAAGAAGATTATGCCTACAACGTAGAGCCTTAGAGATTTATTCTGACTTATAGAGCCTTAGATTTATACCCTGCTTCGATACACCACTGGTTAAACAACAATAGGGCCTAATTCGACTTCGTCTCGACGGTTTATAAAGCTATCTTGAAACTCAAAATATCTAATATCAATGAAATATGATAATTAACTGATTATTGACCAAACACGACGCCTGGCTCTTTTTAAAACCCTGTCCACACGTGCAGGATATTTTTTTGAAACGTAGGTTTTTTATCCGTTTTGGCCTTGCGTCCAGGCGTATAACCGGCGTAACCGAAAACGGAGGTTTTCAATTTCGGTAACCGAAATTAAAACGGAGGTGTTCGAATTCGATGACGTTTGTACTCGGATCCAGTCTATAACGGGCCATTAACGGCGCGTGTATTGTATCTCTTCAAGATTGTGAACTAAAATTGCTTTGTTGTTTTACTTTGGCCTATTTCATAATTTCAAGTCTAATAGCATGCATTCAGCTTCATGTTACTATGCTAAACCTACACGGAGAGTATATTTAATAAAGCAAATGAATACGATGAAAATGCTTTCCACCTCACCAGCTAGATCACGAAGATTTGGTCATTTAGTCATTTTAATCCAAGAAAGGGCGAGCGTAAAGCGAACCCAAAGCAAATAAGCAGAATTGTTTTTAAATTCCACCAAATAAACATATTTGTTATCGATGGCATTCGAGCCCTGTGATCGTTTGGAAACGCTCATATTACTTGGAAATGCGCATGCTCTACAAATTTCCTTCGTTTTAGCGTTTTCGTGTGGACGCAAATTTTCTTAAAAGCAGAGAAAAAATACTCCGTTTTAAAAATATCCGGATACGTGTGAACAGAGTCTGCTGACGTTCTTCTTAATTGTTAACTTTTAGTTACGGTTTATTTTTTCTGGTTACCGGCTATAAACGGCTCACATGCACAATTCCCCACATGTGCGGTGCTACAATTACTCTGGAATTGAAGATGCAGGCATAAAATACTGCATGTCAGAGACATAATCAGATAGTTTCCCCGCTATTTTTGTCTCCGGTTTTGAAGATCGTTTGCAAACCTATTATAGCAAAAAGAGTTTCGCAGGTGTACTTTATAATAATTCAATTTAAGAATCCATTTCTCTACAATTTGCATCTACCCGAGAGCTAAAATAACATAGACAGATAAAAAGGAGTAAAAAAATTTGGAGCAGTTATATTTTTAGTCAATCTTCTTATCTTTATTTCACAGGCCGTGACTCAGTCCTAAAATGAAAATTACATATTTGAAGACTTGGATATTCTGTGTAATTATTCTACGACATCTTATTGATGGAGCAGAGGAATACTTCATCGCACCGTCAGCGTGGTATTACATTAAATCGCTGGGACAAAACATGGCTTTTCTCGGTGTTGTTATGTCTGCATTCCAATTCAGCGCTCTCCCGTCGAGTCCCATTGTTGGAAGCTTTTCTGATAAATTTGGACATGTTAAGTGCATCATCGTCGTCAGTTTGTTTTTGAAGTTCACTGCTTATGTGATATATGCAATCCCAGTCTCAGCTTATTTTCCCTTGGCAGGCAGATTATTAGCTGGTCTTACCGATGGATCTGTAGGAGTATTTTATGGACAAATAATATTGTACACGCCAGTGAGACACCGAGCGCAAATCTTTATACTGTTGGATGGTGTATTTACCTTGGGCAGCCTCTTTGGTCCAACAGTCAGCGTTTTCTTAACATTTAATGTCAATATCCTTGGCTGGAAGATTGACGCTGGTAATTCTCCAGGGATTGTACTTGCAGTGTTATGGTTTGGAATATTCCTAATTTCGTTGTGGTTTCCTAGAGATTTTGGAACAAGGAAAGTGGTAGATTGCGAAGACGATGGCAATGATAATGCTCCTGCGACTCAGGATTTTAGTAGACAATCGAAATGCGGTTCGCACTCTGCAATCTGTTTGATGTTTTACCTAATTTTTTTGAGCTTTTTTTACTCGAATATTGCGACTGTTTACGTTCCCTTACTTGCACAAGAACACTTCCACCTTCAGTTTATTCACGTGAAGTTGCTATTCCTCGCAAGTTCTTTGTTTTCCATGGTTTTATTCATCGTTTTCTATCTTGCTGCGAAATATTACGATGAAGCCCAGCTGTTAATTTCTTCGATGCTGATGCAGGTGTTCGGAATAGCGCTTTTAACAGGCATTGGTTTTAGCTGGGACAGTTCGTTAGGTGTATACGGCGGTTATATTCTCCTTCTTTACATATGTCTTGGAATGCAATTTTTTGCATTTTCGTTTTGTTGCCCGCTCTTGTCTAAAATTACACATTCAAAACATGCAGCTTTTTATCAATCTTCTTCAATTTCCGCACTTCACTTAGGATATCTGACAGGGCGTCTTATCTCCTCGTTCATCTTCACCAAAACATCACTTTTATACTTTTGTTTAGTCCAGTTTTTAAGCTGGGCCTTTGGTGCTGTCTGGTTTGCTTTGGAGTATCCGAACTTACGTGGATTAAGGACGGAATGAACCAGACGTATGTGCAAAGATTTAAGGTCCTTTTCTTGCAACTTGCATTACAATTATAATTTTTAGGGTAGTTAATTTGTAAAGAGTGTTCGAAATGCTAACAAAACGTTAGCTTATCGTAAGAGATGTTCGTATTTGACAACTTTAGATGCTTTGGGAGTAAAATTTCAATGCAAGTTACAAGGAAAGTTGCATGGTGTAGTACCCACTTTATTGGTGTACAGTTTGCGTACGTGTAAAATTTAACAATGTAATATATTGCTATGTGAATATTTCTTCTCATAACTGAACTCGGTATGTTTTCCTCATGATTGTTCTGAGATTAAAAACGTGAACAGAATTTTAATAACTGTCTGACAAGCCTTACAGATATAAAACTTGCGCTTAAATCTTTACTACTTTTAAATGTTCGAAATTACCGAAAGGCAGTGTTTCCTTCTGATCTCTAATGAAACTTTATTTCAAGAGGGTATTTTCTACATTATTTATTTTACAGTTTGACACGTATTCTACCTAATGGCCCTCTTTAGTGTTCTCTCGAAAGAATTAAGATTGGTAGGAAACACATCGACAAATGACCACGTGCTTGCAAGCAATGCAGCTAAACTTTTTGATATGGTCACTGACTGTATAATTAAAATTAATAAAGTAATTTATTTTTTACGATTTTCCTATAAGATATAATAGTAAATTTCGAAATTTCTGGCAGTGAATTAAATAAACTTGCGCCACTAAATGATAACTTTGACTTAGCAGATTCCGTTTTTCCAGGTCTGTCAGACATGATCTCGTGTGTATACTAGAGCGATGTCTCATAACGAAATGAGACCAAATTTTATAGACTCGACTGCAATCACTGCGCATGCATAAATTCAATAATCGAAAAACAAACATTCGACGTTTAGTCCTTGGGGGAGAAAATTATTTGTGCTGCTTTGATGTTTTGATGGTTTAGTTATATAGTGAAGTATTACCTCTCCCTTAAATTGTGAAAGTCTATAACTGCATGCAACGTAATGCAGCAGGAAAACGGGCGGTTGCACTTCACCATTACGACTGCGTTTGTTTTCGAAAATTTTGAAACACCACTCATCAGCAATAGGCATTACACTTAAGATAAGGTATATATTTCAAAATATATACTGAGAAGATTAGGTCTGGTTAGCTCAGGAAATATTTTGCTTCGTTTGAAATTGGGAGGGATGTCGCATGGTTGTATTTCTAGCTAAAATTAGTCTAGCTGCTCTTTTTTGTATAAACAGTAGTAGGTCATGAATTAGCTCGTTTCTTGCATTACCCCATTAGTAGAAAATGCTTGTTATTTTGAGACATTTTGAATATAATATACTCAGGTTTCCCACATTAAACATCTTCACTGACTTTTATTAACATTAAAATTTGACCTGTTCCGATGGCAATTCGGTGCCTTGTGAACGGGGCCAAAATGTCATGTTTGCTGGTTAGTATTTAATTAATGAACAAGCGTGGCGGTTAATAAAGCGTGGTTCCGGCGTTTTCCGGCAGTTTCCGAATCAGAATATTGCAAGTACGAATGATATCGCACGCCAGTCGAAACGGGTATAGTACAGTGGTGAAATGGCAAGTGTAAGCAGGCTACTTTACTATCACTCTGCGGGCTACAGCCGTAGTGATGATAAGCTAATCAAAGATGGGCCGACCATCGGTCTGCAACTCATTACTCTTACCAACGAAAAAGCGAGGAGCAAAATAATATGAAGCAATTTCAATGTTATGATAGTAAAGTACGGCTAGAGTGACAAGGGTGGATTTCCACTTACAGAGAAACAGTTATTTGCATATTTTCTTTTAGTAAATAAATTAGTTCAGCTGGACAACTTTCATTTCAAAAGAAAATATGCAAATAATTCGCTTGCAAATTATTATTTAGCAAGCGGAAATTTTGCCTACGGGTTGTTGTTAGATGTTGTTTCAAGATAAACAATTAATTTTGTTCGTGTTTAATTTTGAAAAATTGTAACCCCCTTAGAAGCTTGTATATATAGCGAAAAACCGGGATCTCTATTAAACATATATACAAAATATTTGTTGAATGTTCGAATCTCAATAGGGGGGCTAATAGTTTTGTTGTTAGTGCAATTAGCCACGTGAACTACAAAGCATAAAGGATGCTCATTACTAAACATACCATGGACTAAAATATACGCTGCTATACATAATATAAAAAACTTTAGGCTATCGAAATTTCCTCGTCGAGGCTCTGGTATACAGCAATTCACGTTAAAGGCAAGTTCTTTTATTAGCCACTTAATCTAAACTCAATCTCAATATAATTTTACTATAATTATACAAGTTCAATGGTCCACTGATTTTGAAATACGCTTAAAAACAGGTATATTATACCGTAATATATAGCTATAGTCTTTTTATATCTCGTCTATGACTACATTCGGTAGATTATTTTCTAATTCGCATAGACTGCTCTAACAATTCCAGACACAATTTGACGGCATTTCTCTCTCGGAATGTATATAGACTTTATATAAAGCAATCTGTCATACGCTGCCAAAATTTTCAAGGTAGCATTTTCACATGAGCTATGTAACCATCAGCCATGTTAGCCTCTCGACAACAACTTTCCTCACCGGTTTCCATCTGATCATTAATATAAGATCTAGTCAATTCATTTGTATATTTCTGTCTTTATTTTTGTTCTTTTCCGCTCTATAGTTTCTAGTTATGTGAATTATTTTTGTAGTGTAACTTTGATTTGTATAGATATTATATTTGGTAGGTAGTGTTAAAACTATACTTCATGTTCGTGCATGTAGTAAATTTCACATTTCTATTTCAAATTCCAAATAGGTAACCTTATAGCTACTATAACAATGTCTAGATATATCTGTTGCTGCAGCCAAGAAAGTTTTGCTCAAAATAATAATTTTATAGTCGCCTTACCTTTTATCTTTTTATCTTCTTATTGTACATAGTATCGAAAGTTAACAATATATGTATTGAGATATTATTATGAGTTTACTATAACAACGCTTCTGCATGGTTATTCGTTTTTGACTAAAGAATATTTTTACATAAAAATCTGCCAATATAAATAAAAGGTACAGTCGTAGTATTTTATTCTGACTTATATACCCTGTTTAGATCCACCACTGGTTAATTGCACGAAGGCAACAATAATTCGACTTCGTCTCGGTTTATAGAGCAATCAAAATATCTAATATCAGTACTGAAATTATATTAATTTTACCCATGATTATTGACCGAGCGCGAAGTCTGGCTCTTTTAAAAAACCTCTTTTTATTTTGCACAAGTTTATGAGACGCTTTCCCAAAAACTTTACGAAATGACAGAATTGCTGACGCTCTCATTGAAATATAAACTTTCTGTCTTAGCCAATCAGAACGTTGTTGATTAGCAGCGTTATACTCACGCATACGCATAACAGACAAAACGAACGTCGACCGTCCACCATCCATGACAAAGAATTTGGACAACTTTGGTTTCGGCTATGTTCTCCCGGGATTCGTAACCTGGCGTATGTGAACGAATGAACACACTACAAACCTGGTAATTTTAACTCCAACCAAAGAACAAAATTGAATGAAGATTGTGCAAAGGCCCTCTTTTGCATTTGTCAGAATGATAATTACATACACTTATCGTGTAGTCTAAATGGGCCTTTACATTTCTCTTGAATGAGAAAACTTGAATATCATTTACTGAATAATTATGTAGTTGCAAAAGCCACACAATAAACGAGTGTCAATCCTGGATTTCCTTACATCTTCAGGCACAGTGAATTCAAAACAAAAATTATCAATACTGTACATTTACAGAGCAATAATACCTTTTTCAATTTTATAGACAAAGAAAGTAAAAAAATGGAGATTACATACCTAAAGACCTGGGTATTCTGTGTAATTGTTTTACGGCACTTTATTGCTGGGCTCGACGAGTACCTAATCGTACCAACGGCCTGGTATTATATCAAATCTCTGGGACAAAATATAACTTTCTTCGGAATCGTCATGACGGCATACCAATTCGCCGCTCTTCCGTCCAGCCCAATCATTGGGAGAGTGGCGGACAAATTTGGACATGTTAAATGCATCCTCGTCGTCAGTTTGTTTTTGAAGGCTGTCGCTCATGTGATATATTCAATTCCAGCCTCAGCTTATTTTCCCTTGGCAGGTAGAATATTAGCTGGGCTCACCAGTGGATCCATTGGAGTAATTTTTGGACAAATAACACTGTACACACCTAAGAAATATCGAGCACAAATATTTATAATGTTGGATGGAATATTTACCTTGGGAACGCTTTTTGGTCCCACTGTCGGCGTATTTTTGACCTTTAATGTAAATATATTTGGATGGAAGATTGATGCTGGTAATTCTCCTGGTATCGTTGATGCAATGATATGGTTTGGACTGTTTCTAATTACGCTATGGTTCCCTAAGGAGTTTGGAACAATAAAGGTGACAGAGGACGATCATGACGATGAGGGTGATAATGTTCACAAACAAGCAAAATATGGTTCTTACTCTGCAATTTTTTTAATATTTTACCTGGTATTTTTAGGCTTTTTCTATTCAAATACGGTTGCAATTTTTGTTCCCTTGCTTGCACATGACCACTTCCATCTTCAATTCATCCATGTGAAAATGCTATTCCTCGCGTGCTCCATGTTTTCCATGGTTGAATTTCTCCTGTTTTATATTGCTTCAAAATATTACCCTGAGACGCAATTGCTAATATGTTCGATGCTGATACAGGTATCCGCAATATCGCTATTAACTTTTATTGCTTTTAGTTGGACCAGTGGGTTAGGTGTAAACGGTGGATATATTCTCCTCCCATACATCTGCCTTGGGATACCATTTTTCACATTTTCTTTGTGTTGCTCGCTCTTGTCTAAAATAACAGATCCAAAAGATGCAGCTTTTTACCAATCTTCATCACTTGTCGCAGCTCACGTTGGATTCTTGCTTGGCCGTCTAATTGCATCGAACGTTTTCGCTAAAACATCGCTGCGGCTTTTGTGTTTCTGTTTGGGGCAGTTTTTAAGCTGGACTGTGGGTGTCGTCTGGTTTACTTTAGAATATTCCAATTTAAGAGAAAAAGGAAAGAATTCTTAACCAAACAATCGCACCTCACGTAAATGGAGTGGAATCAAATCAATACTATGGAAACATGCTATACCAATATAATACTGTTTTCATATCATATCTATTAATATCAGGATAAATTATAATAAACTTCAATGCTATTTCCAATTAAAACACATACTATTTCAAGGGTAAAAATTTATACACGATTTAAATTGTTTCGTTGGTGAAGCCAAAATTTGATGTATTGTTTTTTATGAATTGTTTTTTATACAGGAAAAGTATTTTTTATATATTTAAAAAATTAAAATTCATATGATGAGAGCAGCATTTCATGTTATGAAAATCACTTTTCTTATATGAAAGTCGAATTTCATATATCAATTTTTTTATTTCATATATGAAAATGTTCATTTCATATATGATACTCCTATTTCGTACATGAAATGTCATGTAAAATTTTTGTGAAGGTTGATATTTCTTTCTATACACTTTGCGGGGAAGGCCAATAAGTTGTACTCAAAATTGCAACTTTTTTTGAATCAATCATATAACAAATTATATAACAAGAAGTCTGGGAGCATTTCTCTCTCTGTCTTGCTGAAAAAGTCTTTTTCGGAATTCTTTGCCGAAATCATGGACATTTTGCTCCGGCGTAATAGCTACAGTCAGCGAGCATCGGCTTCAAATAATAATATATTTATTAAATCCATGCTTAATGGCTGCTAGAGTAAAATTTAAACTAATGAGGCAGTTTCTTATACATGCAGCTTTGGCTAATATAAGTACCCTTGGCCTGGTCTAAAATATGCTTATAGTGCTTAATGAATTAATTTCACACGGTATCCGGATAAATTTGAAAACGCTCTCCAGAGTGGATACGCGCAGTGGCCAGAACGATAATTGGGGGGCGAATATTCATATATTCGTGATACGCAAGATTAATTTCTTTTCAAATCAATTGTCTTTACAGTCTGTTAAAATGAATATATGAATATGGGCCCCCCCAATTATCGACGCTGGCTACGCCACTGGATACGCGTGGACGGCTTAGCCGCGGGTAAATTTAAAAACAATTTGAAAACGATGACGTAACGTTTCAAGCCCAGTTCAGTCCAGTCGGCGCTCTCGGCCGATCATGTTAAATAGCAAACAAGCTGTAGTTTTGATAGTAATGCATGGGGCTTATTTCAAGCCTTGTGGCTTATTTTCAGCTTCAAAAAATATTGCCATTCTAAATTATCAAGCAGATAATCTGAAGAAGCGCAGAAATATAATTTGGGTTTTTTCATTGCCGACTTTAAAACAAGTCTTAAAACGCCTGAACCGAAAACGTCAGGCGAAACCTCGACGTTTTTGGATTAGACCTGGGCGAACAAGTGCTTGGTGGGCGAATTTTGTCAACCAAATAGTTTTTTCAGGAGTTAAGTTCATGAATCGAGAATAGAGATCTTGAATCGAGCTAGAGTTAATCTCGTCTATCAACGGATTCTCTCGTTCAACGGATCCTAATCGTTCACAACAACTAATAATTATTGACAAGCACTGTCTTTACGTTATAATTATAATAACCACACGTAATTTAAATAATTATTAACACATGCTTGGCAGACTATAATGGGCAGTCACATCTGGCTCCCCAGATGCTTTCTGCTCTATCTGATCGAAGACAATCGTCCACGTAGGAATTCCGTCTTAAGACTTGGCAGTTTCGATACTGATCTCTTGTTGGACATCGTCAGCAGCACGGCGAAGAGTGAAGTTGGAACAGCTTGGAGATGATACCGCAACAAAAATGTGGACATTCATTTGATATTCCACTAACTCTTTCGATAAATCTCCATCAGGCCACCACAAAAAACGGACGAAATCACGTTGATCTTCAGGAACGATGACTTGGTAAAACATTAATTCTATGTCGCCCATAAAGGCATGAATTTCTTGACGGAATCGTAATAACACGCCAACAAGAGAACTTATAAGATCTGGTCCTTGTAGTAGATTGTCATTTAACGATACTCCTTCGAATTCAAACCTAGCACTTAACGATACTCCTTCAAACACCACGCGGACCTTTTTGGGCTTCTTCGGGTAGTAAACGGCGTGGTGGGGCAAATACCACACAAATACACACTTTCATGAGTTCATTATATTGCTCGTGCAGACGACGGTCTCTGAAAAGTTTCCTCTTTAACGAGTTTGCTCTTATCTCAGCTTGAGTTCTATTGCTGGGCATTATGACATCTTCTCGCCATTTCTACAGTGTTAAGGAAAAGCTTATCTTCTTGGGAATGGCTACATTCGTCCGTGACTCTTCTTTCGCTGAATTCGATTTCCATCATCTTGTTGAAAGCTTCAGGCGTAATTACTTCCTTGACCACTTTATTGACGGAAAAAGGATTTCTTTGTGATGGAAAGATACCAGTTTCTTTTGAAACGGTCCTATTGCAATTGATTGCAATGTCTTCACTCGTTGATATTAAATTTGGTCCAACAATCGTCCAACCAGCAAATGTCCTGATTACAAATGAGCCACTATTCTTACTTAATTGCCACCATATCCCTAAGTTCAATTGTTTCTGGACAATTTGACTAATTATAGAAGGCTAGCTTTAATGTTAGACATGAAAGGGTGCATATGATCTGCGATTTCAACCAAATGGAGCCACTTTCTGGCACATTCTGGTTGAGGGATGTCTTGCTCCGTAGCTGGAATCTCATCTTTCGTGTAAACTTTGGGTAAATTGATGGAATTTCGACCAAAGTTTCTCAAAACCTTAACGTTATAAAGCTGCTGTCCATTCATTGTCTTCACTTGAACATGAGAATCTACACCTTCCAGATCTAGTTGTTGTTGAAGTTCTTCGAAAACAAATATTCCTGTGCAACAGCTGTCCAGCATAGCATACGTCATAACTTCTGCGCTGGGTGATCTTAGCATAAGCTGCACGAAAGGCATAGTCTCCGAAGCGTTTTCTTGATCAAGCAATTGTTCTGGCATAGTGTTTGAATTCGACTTCACAGTCATGATAACTGTAGTATTTGCTTTCTCGTTCTTATTCTCATTTTTATTTTCCTTTTTGTTACTATCTTTGAGTGGTTACTCCATTTCAAAGCGAAAATTTTCTTGATAGAGACCAGTTGGATGTCGTTTAGAGCAAATTTTACAAATCCGCTTTTGCAAGCAGCCTCGGGATCGGTGTTCTGAAAGAAAGGCTCTTTTTCCATGCAATCATTTCCCTTTTTGAGTATTTTTCGTAGTCATCCAAATCGTGTGTTTCCTTACAAAAAGGACAGGGATCTATCTTCGTTGTATTGCTCTTAATTTTAGGGTCGATAAGTTTACGCTAGTTCGTAAAATCGATGCTCCGTACCTTAAAATCAAAGCTCCGTACCTTAAAGGCTTCTCTGGAAAATGTAGGATCAGTGGCAACCTTGACTTCTTCTTCTATAAAATCTGCGAATAATGTTGAAATCATGGGAGTGCTGATGTTTTTCAGGCGAGACTTGGACGCCTGACGTCTCAATCTATCTTGCAAATACAAAGGCAGTTTTTTCACCAATGCCTATAATTCTGTAAAATGTGCGGATGGTCTAAAATGTTCAGATCAGATAACGACTGCATAGCACTTGTACACTGTGTCAAAAACGTAGAGAAACGTTCAAGAACCCCGTCGTTATTAGACTTGATTCCCGAGCCGGTGCGGAGCACCGTGCGAGGGTACTAATTCCGCTCGGATATTTACACCCACGATGTGCAAATGCGAAATCAAAGTCGTCCGCCATTCTGCAATGGACCTCACGCCATGGACGGTCTTCTACGTTATGCGCATGCGCCAGTGTGAACTACTAAGCTCTTGATTGGTCGAGACAAAATTTAAATTTTTAAACGTCAATGAATAACTGTCATTTAGCAAAATTTTGATAAAATTTACAAATTTATATTTTCATAAATATAAAATATATATGTATTTTTATTAAATTAGAGGAAAACTCGAATGAGGTCAGGACTTTTCACGGTTTAAAAAAAAATTTCCACCGAATTCACCATGTATAATGAAGTCGGAAGATTTTACACTTGATAATATTTCATCCGGCACAGCTTTAAAAAGTAATTCTTTTGTGGTAAACACAACTTTAATATTCTCAAATGTATTTCACTATAAATCTGAATGTGTTATGTGATAAACGACATTATAATTTATTTTATAAGCTCCGTTTTCATAATGAAACAGAATGAAAAGAAAATCAAAATATTCGCGTGATAAAAAACAAATGGTCAGTCGAGGCGTAACATCATACTGAAACTTCGGAAATTGTATGAGACGTCTGATGTTATATTTCATGGTATTTAATAATTAAAATAATGTACAATAACACTGACTATAGATGAGCAACTTAACTTCCAGAAAAAGGTAAGAATCTTGTCGTATTTTTGCCATTTTTTCGCAAAAATATGAGGGTAAACCAGTAAACTTTGATTCTTTAAAAATGTACGGCCGTTGCGAGTTGCTATGACTACACTGTTTCCACGGGCAGGAAAATGTTTCCATACTTTTCTCAATTTCTATTTCTCACATACCATGTACCCTCCAAAACCCCCAAATTAACCCACATAAATTTTCTAACAATCATGTTACCATCCCTACGCTTAACTAATTTCGTTTATCCGAGGCGAGGGGTTGCTGCATGCATGTATTTCTAGTAACCGACCAATCTATTAATTTCTTGATGAAGGCGTTATCGCGGCTGCATATGAGAATATCCCTTTATTAGTTCTTTGCTTCTCCTTCCAAGTGCTGTTCCAAATAGCGCAAACGGTCGTAAGTAAGTTTCTGGCCAAACTGCGTATTGAAGCCACGAATAAAAGTAGTGTACTCAATAGGATATCCCTTAAACATTGGAAGAGGAAGTCGAGGAAGAAGAACTTGTTGATTATGCTCCATTAACTTCTCCGTGAAGTTGCATTGTTTGTTAATCAACAATCCGAATTGTTTTTCACTAAACGTTACACCTGTTGTTCGTGTCGAATGTTCATCGATGTCTCGACGTGTCGACTTTACCGCTGTCGAAGAAACAGGTTGTTCGTCTGAACTGGCTGACACATTCGTAAATACTGGCTGGTGACGATCTTGATAATCTTTAGGTGGTCTAAGAGTAGTATTAATCCATACGATTCCTTATCCTTCCTTAGGTATCTCAGATACATTCGGTTGACTTAACTCTGGGTTGATAGTGAATCTCGAATCAGAAGATAGGAACAAAGGAGGAATGTCTGCTGGGAATAATGAAATCTCTGCAGCTGTGACAGTGTCTGTAGTGTCAATTACTGTTGACGTGGTCGAAATAGTTGTATTCCCAAATGCACTCGTTGACGTCAGCGCAGCTGGCACATCCTTCGAAGTCATTTCATTATAATAGGTGTTCATAGCATTCTTCGTGTCTGGGTCTTCAACTTGCGAATATACACGTTCACGGGCTTCAGCAATCGCTAACTGTTACTGTAACAGTAGTCTCTCGGTTTTGTTCTCAAGATCTTGTTTCCTTTCCAGGGTTTCAGCCTTTGCACGTAATTTCGCCACTTTAAGACTCTCTTTCATCTTTGAAGTCACACTAGAATCTTTTGAACTAGCCGAGTTAGACCGATCAGAACGCAAAGCTCGCAAGGGCGTTAAATACAGGGTGAGTAAAAAAAACTGACACCTTTGAAATTCAAATTAGCTGCAATGTGTCTGTAATCGGCTGTAATGTGACACAAGTTGCCTAAAATATCTAATGGGTATACGAAGCATATCAAATAAGAGAACCCATTAATTGACCTTGAACATAAAGTTTGTTCCCTTTGGGAGTTAAATGCATTCTAAGCTCTGTAATAAAAAAGAACGTTAAATCAGTTCAATTGGTTTAAACACTTTCGCATTAATTAACCACGTCTTGTTGATTGTACACAATGGGAATTGTTAAATTCCAACCATAAGTTTGCGGCTAATTTGAATTGTGTCAGTTTTTTTTACTCACCCTGTACAATTCATCAAATTATTCTTCTATTCTTTGCTCCGTGCTTCAGCCAACCATACCTCGATATCCTTATTAAATTCTAACGCTCGTTTCTTTTGTTCATTATACCATATGATACCATCTGATTTCTCTTTATTAGTTCTCAATAAATCATACCAACACGGACAGGTTTCTCTCAATTCATCCAACATAGCGACCAGCACTTCCAATTCTCGTTTAACCATATGCGAATTATCATAATCGGTCGCTAATGAATCTATTTTTTTTTGTGTGTCTCGTTAGTCACTTATTAGTCACTTATTGGATATGCTTCGTATACCCATAAGATCTTTTGGACAACTTCTGTCTCACTTCTGTCTCATGACACATTGCAGCTAATTTGAATTTCAAAGGTGTCAGTTTTTTTACTCACCCTGTAGACTCGTCCTCTTTCGGTAGGATTTCTTTCTCTCCGCTGCTCTTCAGGTGCAATTCGATATCCATGTCAATAGACGAAGATGTTGACATACTCGCCGTTTCGACACGCTTCGTTCGTCGTTGTTTGTTGTTTCACTTTACGTTGACCTTAAAGCTCGGTTTTTCCACTCATGTTACGGCAGTATTCGTTTAAAGTATTTCATGTAAGTATATAGCTTTCGTTTATGACGTTTTTGTCGATAACTACACTGCATGATCATGAAAGCCGAGTATTCACAGGTGAATACGTACGAATATGAGTTCGAATATGAGTTCGAATATATGATTAGTATTCACACATATTTACAGATATTCACTGTGAATATCCTCGGAATATATTTTGGGGTATTCCGACGTTAATACTTGTGAATAAAACACACCCCATTTCTCACATAGAATATGTTGGAATATTGCGTGAATAATTTTTGAGGTTGGATATTCACACTTGGTCATATTATTAAGTGCTGTTGAATAAATATAGAATAAGCGAGACATTCACTGTAAAAATTTGCCGCTAATTTTGTCTATAGTGCCAAATATATATATATATATATATATATATATATATATATATATATATATAGCCTTGTTGTGATTCCGCAATCGCCTGCTAGTGTCAGCTATTGACGATAGCGGCGCGAAAATGCTGATATAAATAATGAAATAAGTAATACTGTAACTCACCTTAGTCACCTACGAACTTCATTTGGAAATGTTTTAACCATGTTCAGTTTGTTGCACAAATAAGATGCGGACAGATAGAAATATATTGGCGGTACATATGTAGTGAAACTATACATCGCAACCATGGAATGATATGAATGTTTCAATAGCTATCCTGCCTTCCTGGAATGCCATGACTACGAGCTCAATATGTGGTATCAAAATCAGACAGAATAATCACACAGACAGACAGAAATGTGAGACCAACGCTTTTATGGTTGGCATCAGCACAACTTTTTTGTAATTTATTTATATTATTACCTAATTAGGCAAATAGAAAAATTCATAAAATCATGCACTACCAAATAATTAATTACATGGAATGACTTTATACATGATTGATCATGACAAATCATTTTCTTATATCCTATTTACTCTACGTTGAATTTTGTCTTTATAAAAAACCTGGTTGACAATTAGTGCCTGAAATAAATCAGGCTGCCAAGTGTGGTTTGTGCAAATTAGGAGTATTGCCATTGATTGTTGCAAAGTGTATTCAAATGCATACATATGTACTGTTCAATGTTGGTACCTAGTGCTACTATGAACACTAAACACTTACCACAGTGAAAGTATGAACTGATAATGCAGAAAACACATGTTGATCATGTCTTCTAAAATAACACTGATACTTATATCAATAGAGAGTTAAATACTTAGATTGACTTGCCGAAAGAAACTAGTCTTGACAACAAGCTGCCCAAAGATAGAAAATCTTAACAGCTTAGAAATCCAAGCCCGACTGTGTTTCTTAGTTGTTTCCTACATGTATATTTAACAATGTTTCACCTAAACTTCTACTTTTTAGTTGATTACACTTTATCATTCTGTATACATATATGGCACTTATAATGTTAGTACCTGCCCTAATTATGATAATAAAATTTTACATAAATATAATTGCATACATATTCAATAATTCACTCTTTATTTTGTCTGACATACTCCAGGGGTGATAATGTTTCATATATACTACAACATTGCTATAATTTAGGAAGTTAAGTGTTTACCACAGTGTAGCTATGAACTGATTGCCAAATGACTGAAGTCTTAACTACCAGCTGCCCAAAGATTAAAAACCTTAACAGCTTAGAAGTCCAAGCCAGACTGTGTTTTTTTAAGTAAATAAAAATAATTACGTATATATTCCACAATTCACTCTTCATTTTGCTTGACATACTCCAAGAGCAATGATGCTTCATATATACTACAACATTGCTATAATTTAGGAAGTTAAGTGTTTACCACAGTGTAGCTATGAACTGATGTACTATAAAGACCAAAGATTTAAAATCTTAACAGCTTAGAAGTCCAAGCCAGACTGTGTTTTTCAAGTAAATAAAGATAATTACTATATTCAACAATTAACTCTTCATTTTGCTTGACATACTCCAGGAGCAATGATGTTTCATATATACTACAACAATACTATAATTTAGGAAGTTAGTGTTTACCACAGTGTAGCTGTGAACTGATTGCCAAAAGACCGAAGACTTGACAACCAGTTGCCCAAAGATTAAAAATCTTAACAGGTTAGAAGTCCAAGCCAGACTGTGTTTTTTTAAGTAAATAAAATATTTACATGTATATTCAACAATTCACTCTTCACTTTGCTTGACATAATCCAAGAGCAATGATGTTTCATATATACTACAACATTGCTATAATTTAGGAAGTTAAGTGTTTACCACAGTGTAGCTATGAACTGATTGCCAAAAAACTGAAGTCTTAACAACCACTGCCCAAAGATTAAAAATCTTAACAGCTTAGAGCTTTTTTTAGGTACATTTGTAAAAATAATTACTGTATGCAACCAGTTTTTTATGATTTAGATAATTTGCAATTAATTACAGCAATAATGGATAGTGTTCAAATGTTGTAAACATTAAGCATCACATTTTCAGTGATCTGTTGAGAACTGTACGAAATCTCAAATAATCTTATCATGGCATATGGTATGCAAACTAATATGGCAACCTAAAGATCATGTTTGTTCATATTGATATTTTTGTTCATAGATAAGCTTGAAGGACAATAACTGCTTAAACATTCGCACAGACTGTCAACGCATAACCCAAAAACGTTTTATCACAAGGTAATTCGTGAAAGAAATGTAAAGATACTCACCACATGGTCATAGGCTATAGGGTAAGTCTATAGGTATAGTATTCGTTTTCATTGTACACTGGTGAACAAGTAACATAATGTACCGTGTGCATCTCGCCATGCAATCTCATTTCTGTTTTGCGCATTTTCTTCGTGGGAATCGCTGCATACAAATAGCCGCGACCAGAGTTTGCAGACTTTACTAAGCCCTTGGCGTACTGACCCATATTTATTTTTCGCTAAAAAGCTTTCTTACAAGTATGAATGCGCGATCCTCAATCAATTTTTATTAACTTGAAAGCGCGCTTTTTGCGGCAAATTATTTTATTTATTTATAAAATTCGACTTCCATTTTTGAGCATTCAAAATAAAGTTTAAAAAATGTCAGTGTCAGAAATTATCTTGTGGAAACATGGATTAAGCGAGAAGTGAGATATTCCAAGCGTGAATATTGGTCGGAATACGCGCATATTCACAGCATATTCACACTTAGAATACTTAGGAATACGATGCCGTGTGAACGATGCCGTATTCACACTAATATTCCATGTAGGAATACGCTTGCAATATGTGTTTTATTCCAACCAGTATTCACATGGAATACACACACTTAGAATACTGCGTTTATCATGCAGTGTACGGTAGAAAAAACGTACCCGTACCGAACTACCCCCTTCAGTAATTGTTCACAAAAACTAATAATCACGATCATGCATTAATTGACAAGCACCGTCTTTACGTTATACATATAATGACCACACCTAATTTAAATATTAAGACATGCTTGGCAGACTATAATGGCAGTCACAATACCAATTCAAAATGTAAACGAAGCGTTTGTTGACATTACGGACTGTACCTTACTTTAAGTTTAAATAACTGCAACGGTGAAAGTAAGTAGATTTATTAAATAAAATTATAACTTATTTGCACCAAGTCCAAGTTCTCTAAGACGTAACCGATTAGCCAGGGTGAACTTTGCCTTGTAACTTCTTTCTAAAGAAGGCTGTTTTGCATTTTTGCACGTGGCTCGTGAGCGTAAAACTTGAAATCCATCTCAATTAAGCTGGTTATAAATTTATAACGATAATATTGCGACGTTAAATCACGTAATTATCGGAAGGGTTTATAAGCATTTCTCACAAAACATATTATTAAAATATGATCTATTCTAAAACTACAGACGGATAACAGACGATCACAGAAGAATACAGACGAGCAACAGACGAATACAGACGAGTAACAGACGAGTATCAGACGAGTGACAGTCGGTAACAGGCGAGAGACAAACGAGTGCAGACAAGTAAAAAATGACTTTAGACGAGTAACGGCTATCTTAAAAATGAGGAGTGACGAGCTGGGGAAATGGAAAGTTAGAATTGAATTTCCCCATTTTCTGATTCCCCCATTCCCCGATTCCGTAGTTCTAGAATAGATCATTAAAACATACCGTAAACCACGCACCAGTGGCGTAGCCAGCCCGACGATTTAGTCGTGCAATGCAAATTTTATGTTATTATCATTATTCATTTCTTTACAAATTTATTGTTTTCACAGTCAATGAACACCAAAATATTAGCATAGCATGATTAAGGGGCTGTTTACATGAGCCCGCGGTTATTCGAGATTCAACGAAGCGTGAGAGGCTTTTGAGATATTGAAATAAGTCTTTAAGACACCAAACAAGCACATGCTATTGTTGTGGTGATTATACGACTGCGAGGATGATGTTATCTGCTCGTTTCAATACCTCAAAGTCATCTCACGCTTCGTTGAATCTCGAGTAAACAGCCCCTAAATTGTCGGGCTAGCTACGCCACTGCCACGCAATCCGTGAGAGGTCTTCACACTTCAATCCAACCGTGACAAGTTATTCTCATCGATATATATATGGTGTTGATAGTCGTCTCCCATCATCAGGTATGAATGTCGCAGCTATAATATCGCTATAATTTATTTGATTAAAATAGAAACCTAATTTTCTCGTAGTTCTTTCTTACGATTTTAGTTCAATGTTCGCTCGTCCTTGCCCACCGCTCTGCTCTTAATTTTATATGCATGCATGAGTGTCTGTTTATTCACCATTATTCTTACAATGAGAATACATAGGTTCGCTTGATTCTAAATACGTTTATTGATTCGTCTCAGCGAAGATTTTATGCTTATACTTGCTTGATGTATATGTTTATGATATATATGATATATGTTTATTTGCTTGAAACATTGCGTTCTCAGGAACACTCTAGATCTTAATGGCAACTGCAACCAAGCCGAACACGGATTCATGCTTTGATTATTTTGAATCCTTAAAGCAATTTGTTGCTCAGAATTTGAATTAGTTGATTCCTGGTCCCACCCCGGAAAGAATAAGAATTCGTTGTGTGCGACCGGAGTCAACACAAGCGAGATTCTGGGTTAGCTGTTTATATTAAGCGCAAGTGTCTAAATGTGATTAACTTAGATTAAGATCAACGATCCGTGAAAGATAACATCAACTATAGCAGTCGAGCCATATGTCTGATGTTAAAGAAGCAATTGAAAGACTTAAGCTCCGGTCAAACGAGAATAAGAGTTGATAAAAGTTACAACTAGTGCTCCCGCTAGCGTTTGATCGCGAACTGTCCTTCACTCTCGTGAACTCTTATGGCCTTTGAACTGCTTGAAATTTTTATACATGCATGAGGTCCGTTTCCGACAACGAACTTTTCATGTGTCGAATCGAATGCAAATTAACCTCAACAAAGAATTTTACTCATTTGTTACATAATATGTTCGGCACATCGACGAGATTTCATGTCCGTTTAGCCGGTCATCAAAGCCGTCATTCTCATTGTCGCCGGATGAGATGGCATCTCAAAGTGGCTAGCTTATTTTAATTTGCGATTTTGTGTGAATACTGGACTGATTTTAATAAAAATAGAACCATTCTAAAGAGGAAATTGTCCTAAGTAGATACATGCTTTTTTACATCGATATGTTGCCTGAATTCGCTATGTCTATGATATTCACTTTAAAATGCATGCGATTTATTTCATTATTCAATATTACACATCAAAGCGCCCAAATCTATAAAATATTGCCCAAATGCAAACTAAAACGGGTTACAGTGATTTAGTTCACACTTTTTGGATTATTTTGATATCCTTAGCGTAAAAATCGAGCCTTTTGAGGTTTTTTGCCGATATTTTTGTCGACTTGTAGCAAGTCAAACATTGGCCGCAGATAGATAGATAGATACTCGAAGTCTAATTAGAATTGCATATGATTACATTTGCATGGGATTTCAATCATATTACACAATATATGCAATTCTAATTAGATTTCGAGTATCTATCTATATATCTATCTGCGGACAACGTTTTTGTTAACGGGTGTATATATATATATATATATATATAATAGCATAAGCAAAAATAACGACCCAAAAATATTTAAATGACTAAGCACACTACCAGTACAAAGCAGAGTTTTTGTAGTCTCAACTTATACCCAGACTCGCAGTATAGAGTCGAGAAAGGTTTCGTGATCGTAACCACCCGTAAAAAGTACAGTTTTTAAAAACGTGCGAAAAGACTCAAATGCAGCAACGAGTGTAATCATTGAACAGTGTAATGCATTACGGGGGCAGCCTGCCGTCATCAGAAAAGCAGTTCGCGATATGCACAAGCGTACGATAGTTTGTGTTGAGAGAAATGGAGACCACGTTGAAGGACATGGTCCATGACATTCAGTTCTTTTGATGTTTTATTTATCAGTAATTTTTAATCCGGATCGCAATGTCAAGTGAATCTGTGTCAGATCAAGTTGTAATTCATTCCTGACTCATGAAAACATTTTAATAGCCAGGGTTTGTAAAATGCATGCTGAGCCATTCCGGATTCAAAGTCAATTCTAACTCATGTGAACAGCCCTAATACTCGCATGAAGTGTTAAAAATTAATGGCAAATATTTGTTCATTTTTTGAAGGAACAGCTAAAACAATCTACCATACATTGTGCTTAGTCATTTGAATATTTTTGGGTCGTTATTTTTCTTTATGCTATTAAAGTTATTTTCAAATTCCCAGGAGCAGATAATCTTGTGTACAAACGTCAATTCATTTTCTAAAGGTCTCCTTTTTTTAATGTATGCATGCACGCCATCAATATTTCACGCACTACGGTTCAGTATATGTGCAAATGCAATTGAAAAGGCATTCAAATTTTAACAATAGCTTGACTTCTAAAGGTCTCCTTTTTTTTATACACCCTGTATATCTGTTCTACATTTAAAAGAAGAAAACTGTTGAATGTTTCTTAAATTATATCGATGTTCGTCTTCAATCAGGGTTGGGTGGCGCAATAAGCGGCCGCCTGATGGTATCTTTTTAATTGTTTTCGCACAAAGTTCGCTTCTACGATTATCAAGTCTAGGACACTGCAGCAGTTCTCGCGCTTCACTGTAAGATCGACCTGGCGGTTTAACCCTCAATCCGCCTTTTTGAACTTTCCCAATTTCGTCAGACAGATAGGTACCCACGCAGACCAGAATGCCACACTGTACAATAATATTCTGAAACAGATCTAACCAGCCCGTAGTAAATTGCGATAAGATCATGTGGTGGAATCCCTACTCGTTGTACCACTGGCGCACATTGCCAGTACACGTGACACTTCTGACAGACGTGGTCACCTGCATGCATTTCTATTCTGTTCCAAATTAATATATTTTGTAATTCGTTCATAATCTTACGACACGAATCACAGAATATCTCAGCTTTCTTTAGAAAAGGCATCTAGAAGCGGTCATCAAGTGCAACCCATGCAACTTAATTAAAATTCACAAATTCAGATTCATAGCCCTCGTATACGCATATAGCGATATTTGTCCACAGGATGCTCGGAAATTTACCATTTTTGACCATTTTTCCTTATTCCGAGCAACTTCTCTTCTATCCAAACAGCCGAACGCCTAAATACAAAAAAAAAGCGGAAAGGGCAAACTTAAAGTCTAAAGGTGCGCGTAAATTATTGCGCGATGAATTCTGAGCATCTTGTGGACAGCCCTTTTTACGGGGCTTGTCCTACACCGTCAATTTGTCCTCAAAAAGAGATTTCTAAAGAGATTTCCTCCTTGGATCCCGTGTATGCCTTAATTTACGTAAAGAATTCTCTGCGCACGGAAGTACACCATAAATATTATATTCTGGTATTACATTATTGCGCTTTCTTTCACAATTCAATGTACGTAACAGCTACATGCAATCAAATCATTTTGGCGGTATACAGTTTTGATTATAAGTATATTGCGTTGTATCGATTTACGCGTCGAAGTTCACCGCGGTTTATTTACATTATTTACAACGCAACTATTTTGGCTATTCCTTTGAAATGACGGGTCATTTGTTGCTATCATGTACATGTAGCTCATGTAGTCACAGTTGCTTACTGCAAAGAGAAGAGACATGGTGTTTTTTGCCGAATCCTGTAATGCTAAACTGAGAAAATTTGGCCCGCTTTGCATGAGAAACAATATCACAGCAAACGTAATTTGTGTACTTTGAGTAATCCCTGTTTGATTAAGGGTAATGTTTAACCTAGTACTTTATATTTTTACTGCCATATTAAAGTCAAAACGTGTATGTTGGGACAAATGTCTAGTTGCTTAGCACGACCTGGCGTGTTTAACTTTCAACTATCCTTAGATCCCTACTGAGTTTAAAATTTAATTTCCTCCTGGAGATATAGTGTCATTAAATAAAATGATTGAATATCACGCATCTTCTGATTGGTCGAAGCCCGTGTTTGGATCAAACTATCGAAATACTGAAACCATAAAATAATTGTTCAATATTTCACTCTAATATTTACCCTTTTTCTTTTTACCAGGTCTATTGAGTCTAAAAATGGAGATTACATATTTGAAGCCATTTGTGTTCTACGCTTTTTTTCTGCGCCATTTTCTTACTGGTCTCGATATTTTCATCATTGTACCGACTGCCTGGTATTACGTCAAATCGCTTGGACAAAATATAACTTTCTTTGGAATTGTTATGTCAGCATACCAACTGAACTCTCTTTGGTCCAGCCCTATCATTGGGAAATTAGCGGATAAATTTGGACATTATAAATGTATCATCGTCGTCAGTATGTTTTTGAGGGTCATCTCCTATGTTATATATTCAATCCCAGTCTCTGCCTATTTTCCCTTGGCAGGCAGATTGTTAGCTGGTTTTTCCAGTGGATGTATTGGAGTTATTTTTGGGCAAATAACATTGTATACACCAAAAGAACACCGCGCGCAAATTTTTATAATGTTGGATGGAATATTAACCTTGGGAACTCTTTTTGGTCCGACAGTTGGCGTATTTTTTACCTTTAATGCCAATATTCTTGGTTGGAAAATTGATGCTGGTAATTCCCCAGGTATTGTTTGTGGAATATTATGGTTTGGAATGTTCGTAATTTCACTTTGGCTTCCTGACGAGTTTGGAACAATGAAAGTGGCAGATGATAACGATGATGATGTTCTTGAAACTCAAGATTCCAATGAAGAACAGAGATATGGTTCTTATTCTCAAATTTTCTTGATATTTTACCTTGTAATTTTAAGCCTCTTTTACTCAAACACGACAACAATTTATGTCCCCTTGCTTGCACAAGACCACTTCCATCTTCAACTCGTTCATGTGAAAATGTTATTCCTCGTGTGTTCTTTATTTTCAATGGTTCTTTTCATCTTGTTCTACATTGCTGCGAAATATTACCATGAGACCCAATTGCTAATTTGTTCTATGCTAATCCAGTTAACTGCGTTAACGTTGTTAAGCTTTATTGCGTTCAGTTGGGACATCGCGTTCGGTGTTTACGGTGGTTATATTCTCTTTCCTTACATCTGTCTTGGAATGCCATTCTTTTCCTTTTCTTTGGGTTGTTCTCTCTTGTCTAAAATAACACATCAAAAAGACGCAGCCTTTTACCAATCTTCGTCAGTTGCCGCACTTCAACTAGGATATTTGCTGGGGCGTTTAACCGCATCCAACATTTTTGCCAAGACATCACTTTTGTGGTTTTGTTTAGCGCAGTTTTTATCCTGGACACTTGGTGCTGTCTGGTTTGCTTTAGAGTATCCCTCCTTACGAAGAGCAGGGGCAAATATAGCTTAACACAGTTTAATCGCTACACTTCTAGCGCTGCTTTCAACGATATGGGACCGGTACTGAGATAATAAAATGGCGATGACAGAGCTCGTTTGTAAAATTACCCCGAATTTGCCGTAATACGTAATATGTTGTAGCTCTCTTCTGTTTTGGAAGTTTTATGACGATGCAATTTGTGGAAAAGACGACTTTTGCGTGACTTAGCGTTATCTAATTATACGTGTTGACTAATTGATATAATGTGTATTAAAGTGAATAATTATATATAGCTCTTACTGTATTTTTATGAGCCAATTAAACATGTTATTAGGTGTTTTAAATAGGAAATTAGACCGTGAAATTCCCCTGAATCCCTCACTGCCACAGGCAATGGCAGGGCTTTTGCCTGATCACAGTTAATAGAATATACATGGTTTTGAGACTAAAATAAGAGAACAATTCAATTCATCTCGTCAGGTGTCTATTGCATGTATTTTAGCCAAATTTACCAATGGCATTGCTAACCTCGTCACCCTTGACTTGAAAAATATGTTAATTAGAAGATTGCTATTGGTTTATCTGTGCCAAATACAATAGACATGTGATGAGAAAGACAACATTTTTTGCATAAATTTACCTCAACATCGTTAATGATTGTATTGTAGTTTTATGTGGTCTCCAAACCACGTGGTCTCCAAACCACTTTGGCCTGATTGACCTACATTTAGGAATGTCAAACTTCGGCTTGATAATTCTTCATATCATGTTCAACCTCATTCAATAATTGCTAATTATTTCGTAACTTGGGGTTTGAGTGAGGAGATGGGTACCAAGCACTTAGCAAAAAAAGGAAACAATGCGCTCCCTTGACTTCAGTTTACACATCATTTCAAAGTTTTGAAGATCATTAGAAAAATTAAATCTTAAAGTGGTGTTATCATAAATCTATTCGGATGCAAGATTGATGCTGGTATTTCCCTGGAATCGTTGATGCAATTATATAGTTTGGTCTGTTTCTAATTACGTAATGTTTTCCCAATGAGTTTTGGAGGATAAAGGTGACAGAAGCTTATACTAACAACGCTTCTGGTTATTCTTTTTTAACTGAAGAATAATTTTACAAAAAAAATACCAATATGACTACAAGGTAGAATCTAGTATTTTATTCTGACTTATATACCCTGCTTAGATCCACCACTGGTTAAGTACACAAAGGCGACAATGATTCGACTTCGTTTCGGTTTATAGGGCCATTTTGAAACTCAAAATATCTAATCAATAAAATATGAATATTAACTGATTATTGACCGAACGCGAGGTCTGGCTCTTTTAAAAAACCTCCTTTTATTTTGCACAAGTTTATAAAACGCTTTCCCAAAAAACTTTACGAAATGACGGAATTGCTGACGTTCTCATTGAAATATAAACTTTCTGTCGTAGCCAATCAGCACGTTGTTAGAAACTGTGAGACAGCGCGAGAACTGGGATTGACATTATAGTTGATTATGTTAATTTATGGAAAAAAACAATAACATGTGCTTTTGAACACGGAGCGAGCGAGCTCATAGAAGAAAACTTTTTTTATATTATTATATTTATAAATATTTTTAACAAAGCGAAGTGATCAGGTTTGAATTATTCAGTGTCTCTGGGACCATTCCCCACACACGCGTACGTTGTTGATTAGCACCGTTACTCCTGCATACGCATAACAGACTTAACGACCGTCCACCGTCCATGACAAAGAATTTGAACAACTTTGGATTCCGCAAACGTAACGCAAACAAACGTAACTGTATCAAACTGGTCTATATTCCTCCCAAGTCTCACATTCAAAGTACGTGGGTGGTTGTTGGCTGCGCTTGGGTCTCGTACTCTGGTTGGCGTGGAAAGTGGCATGAGACAAATTTTGCAGGGGTATGGATGAACTGGGTAGAGTGTATGCCGGTTGTACTATGGCAGGTTGAAATGGTGGACCGGGAACCAAGTCCTCGTTTTCACTGTTACTTTCTTTATATCGTCGAGGAGAAACATTTGGCTCCCGACACGGAACTGCATGACACTCAGTAATTGTCATCGGAGAATTTTCTAACGAAGCACCATGGCTTGTCAACGGATACGACTAGGTAGGGCTTTCGTAGACGAGTCTTGTCATGATCAAAGCGTAAATACACGAGATCGCAGACATGAAGTTATCGAGTTTTAGCGCAACTTGACTTGGGAGTTTATGACATTTCGCTGTACGGGTGGTTCCTTAATTTTAAACGGGTCTGGTGTTGTTTGGTGACAATATCTCTATCGTTCACTGGGATTTGCTCTCAGATGCAGAAAGGGATAATACTGTATACACGCGCCTAAGATGTGGAAACAGTTTTTCCTTTAATTAGGTTCAACACAATCAAAGATGAGATTTTTAAAAAATTATTTACAATGTGTTTTACAAATATTAAAAGTTAAAATAATAAATATCTAACTATTTTACAAGATGGCTTAAAATTTTTATTACACTTAAAAATTACTTGTTAAAAATTACTTGTTTAATGTGCTAATCATGGTAGGAAAGAAACTATTTTATATCTATCTGTTCTACATTTAAAAGATGAATATTGTTATGCAAACGTGGCAAGTGTTTTTTGAAGATTTAGATATTACTTAAGTGAAAAATCATAATATACATCCCTTTCAGTACTGAAAAATTAAAACTGTAAATAGCATGATGGTATTGTTGTGTCACTATAAGAATGACGTTAAAACAATAAGCTTGTGTGTTCATTTAGTTGGGATGCAATTTCAAAATAATTATAATGAAAAATGCAATAGAACATATGTTATATGCAGGGCCGTAGCTAGAAGCTTAATTGGGGGGAGGGGGCGTGCATATTCATTTATTGGTCATATGCCCGAATGATTCTTTTGTATGCTATTGTTCCTATGGTATATAAACATGAATATATGAATATACACCCCCCAAATTAAGCGGTCAAGCTACGGCCCTGGTTATATGGGAATATACCTTTTCAAAATAGCAAACAATACATGTCAAAAATAGTGGACACATACAATGCTAATTTTTCCCTTTTGGCGCATTTTTGCCATGTTGAATCTTAGTTCTAATAAAATACTATAGATAAAACTTTGATTTAAGCCTAATGATGTGATGATACCCTCAGGATGTGAGGATACCTTAATTTTCGAGCTGTGAAAGTCTGTATTTTTAGTTCTTCTAGGCGAAAATGCAAATTGAAGAAGAAATAAGCCCGCAATTTTTGGTCAGCGCGAGCAAAATGCCCACCTGTTTCATTCCCCTGCTCCCCAGTTCTCCCGTTCCCGGATCCCCCTATCCCCCATTCCCCGATCCCCCGATTCCGTAGTTCTAGAATAGATCATTAAAACATACCGTAAATTGACCACGCATTCCATGAGAGGTCTCCATACCTCAATCCAACCGTGACAAGTTATTCTCACGGATATGGTTATAGTCAGCTCCCATCATCAGGTATGAATGTCGCAGCTATAATATCGTTATATTTTACTTGATTTCAATTGAAACCTAATTTTGTCGTAGTTCTTTCTTACGATTTTAGTTCAATGTTCACTCGTCCTCGCCCACCGCTCTGCTCTTAATTTTATATGCATGCATGAGTGTCTGTTTATTCACCATTATTCTTACAATGACAATAAATAGGTTCGCTTGATTCTAAATAGGTTTATTGATTCGTCTCTGCACAGATTTAATGCCTATTCTTGCTTGATGTATGATTGATCCGGCTACGAATATGTTTATTTCTTGAAACATAGCGTTCTTAGGAACACTCTTAATGGCAGCAACAAAGCCGAACAGGAATTTATGCTTTGGTTATTTTGAATCATTAAAGCAATTTGTTGCTGAGAATTTGAAATTAGTTGATTCTTGGTCTCACCCCGGAAAGAATAAGAATTCCCTTATATGTGTTAACGGAGTCAACACCAGCGAGATTCTGGGTAAGCTGTTCAAGCGCAAGTGTCTAAGTGTGATTAAGATCAACAATCCGTGAAAGATAATATCAACTATAGCAGTCGATCCATATGTCTGATGTTAAAGAAGCAATTGAAAGACTTTAGCTCCGGTCAAACGAGAATAAGAGTTGATGAGGGTTACAACTAGTGCTTTCGCTAGCGTTTGATCGCGTCAAACGTCCTTCACTGTCATGAACTCTTATGGCCTTTGAACTGGTTCAAATTTTGATTACTGAGGCCCGTTTCCGACGGCGAACTTTTCATGTGTCCAATCGAATGCAAATGAATCTAAAATAACTTGCGATTTCTGTATGTGTAAATACTTTACTGATTTTAATAAAAATATAACCATTTTGAAGTGGAACTTGTTCTCAGTGGACACATGTTTTTTTAGATTGATATGTTGCCAATTCGCTATGATCGATGTCCACTTTAAAATGCATGCGATTTATTTATTATTCAATATTACATATCAAAGCGGCCTAATCTATAAAATATTGCCCAAATGCAAACTAAAACGGGTTAAAGTGATTTAGTTCACATTTTCAGATTATTTTGATATCTTTGCGTCAAAATCGAGCCTAAACAGGATTTTTGCTGATTTTTTATAATTTTTATAAACATGCATGCATGATGATATGAATTATCGCATCACCGGCAATACTATTTCACATTCACAATAATACAAATATCGAAAAAAAAATTCGGGGAAAAAAATTCGAAAAACTGACCCCTTGGTCCAACTTTACGTCACGAGTTGATTTTTGTGGCCGAAAACGCTATTTGTCCGCCTCGTTTGCAATCCTACCCCACAAATTACTCAGAATTATAACAGAATAATATTAATAATATGAAAATTCAGATTATTTGAAGATCACAGAGAACAAAAAAAGCAAAAAAATACGGAATTTCTAAAGCTAAGTATATCGTTGCCATGGGTCAGTAATTTGAGATAACAAAGCAACCTATTATTTTGATTCATGTTTTGACTTATAATGCAAATGCAGCTTATCACTATAATTATGCTGGTTTGAATATACTATTCAAATCGTCTTTTCAAGCTCTATCGTTTAGTGGTGTTTCGGGGTCTTGACATTAAGAAGCAAAATGAAGATGCATGAACATATCTTAACTCGAGTGGAGAACCAGTAGCATACAGTTAATTAATAACACTTTCATGATTATCAGGGAAACTTTTATAACTAGAAAACATGAATGAAACAAATATTTATTTTATTTAAAAATTGAGATAATTCGTTTATATTAACAAAACGTTTATATTGAGACAAATGTCTGGTTGCTTAGAACAATCTATCTAACTTTCCACTATCCTTGGATCCCTGGCTTAAAATTTCCTCATGGAGATGGTGTCATAAAATAACATGATTGAATAAAACGCGTTTTCTGATTGGTCAAAGCCTGTGTTTGGATCAAGCTGTCGAAACATTGAAACCATAAAATAATTGTTCAATATTTCACTCTAATGTTTATTCTTTTTCCATTAACCAGGTCTATTTAGTCTAAAAATGGAGATAACAAATTTGAAGAAATTTGTGTTATACGCTTTTATTCTGCGCCATTTTCTTACCGGCGTCGATATATTCGTCATTGCACCGACTGCCTGGTATTACGTCAAATCGCTTGGACAAAATATAACTTTCTTCGGAATTGTTATGTCTGCATGCCAACTGACCTCTCTTTGGTCCAGCCCTATCATTGGGAGACTCTCGGATAAATTTGGACATTATAAATGTATCATCGTCGTCAGTATGTTTTTGAAGGTCATCTCCTATGTTATATATTCAATCCCAGTCTCTGCCTATTTTCCCTTGGCAGGCAGATTGTTAGATGGTCTTACCAGTGGATCTATTGGAGTGATTTTTGGACAAATAACATTGTATACTCCAAAGGAACACCGCGCGCAAATTTTTATAATGTTGGATGGAATGTTAACCTTGGGAACTCTTTTTGGTCCAACAGTCGGCGTATTTTTTACCTTTAATGCCAATATTCTTGGTTGGAAAATTGATGCTGGTAACTCCCCAGGAATAGTTTGTGGAATGATGTGGTTTGGAATGTTTGTAATTTCACTTTGGCTTCCTGAAGAGTTTGGAACAATGAAAGTGGCTGATGATGTTGTTCTTGAAACTCAAGATTCCGAAGAAAAACCGAAATTTGGTTCTTATTCTCAAATTTTCTTGATATTTTACCTGGTAATTTTAAGCCTCTTCTACTCAAACACGACAACAATTTATGTCCCCTTGCTTGCACAAGACCACTTCCATCTTCAACTCGTTCATGTGAAAATGCTATTCCTCGTGTGCTCTTTATTTTCAATGGTCCTTTTCATCTTTTCTACATTGCCGCAAAATATTACCATGAGACCCAATTGCTAATTTGTTCTATGCTAATCCAGTTAACTGCGTTAACGTTGTTAAGCTTTATTGCGTTCAGTTGGGACATCGCGTTCGGTGTTTACGGTGGTTATATTCTTCTTCCTTACATCTGTCTTGGAATGCCATTCTTTTCATTTTCTTTGGGTTGTTCTCTCTTGTCTAAAATAACACATCCAAAAGACGCAGCCTTTTACCAATCTTCGTCAGTTGCCGCACTTCAACTAGGATTTTTGCTGGGGCGCTTAACCGCATCCAACATTTTTGCCAAGACATCGCTTTTGTGGTTTTGTTTGGTGCAGTTTTTATGCTGGGCATTTGGTACTGTCTGGTTTGCTTTAGAGTATCCCTACTTACGAAGAGCAGGGGCGGATATATCTTAACACAATTTAATCGAAACACTTCTATAGCGCTGCTTTCAACGATATGGGACCGGTACTAAGATAAAAAATGGCGATAACAGAGCTCGTTTTTTAGAATAACCCGGGATTGGCGTGTTATGTAATAATAAATTATTATTTTGTAGCTATTGATGCTCTCTTCTGTTTTGGAAGTTTTATGACTGGCGATGGAATTTGTGGAAATTGGAAAAGACGACTTTTGCATGACTTACCGTTATCTAATTATGTATGTGTGACTAATTGATATAATGTGTATTAAAATGTATAATTAGAAAAGTGTATAATTATAAGCTCTTATCGCGTTTTTATTAACCAATTAAACACGTTTTTAAGATGTTTTAAATAGAAAATTAGAATTGAAATTCCACTGAGTCCGTCACTGCTACAGGCCTTGGCATGGATTTTGCCTGGTCATAGTTAATAGAATATACGTGGTTTGCCGGTAGACTAAATAGAAAAACAATTCAATTCCTCTTGTCGCGTGTCTATTGTATCTTAGCCAAATTTACCAATGGCATTCGTCTTGCTAAGCTCGTCACCCTTGACTTGAAAAATAGGTTAATTATAAGATTGCTATTGGTTTATCTATGCCAAATACAATAGACATGTGATGAGAAAGGCAACATTCATTATTTTTTTTCATAAATCTACCTCAACGTAGTTAATGATTGCATTGTAATTCTATGTGTCTCCAAACCATGTATATTTTATTAACTGTGGCCAATCAGACCTATGGCGTATAGGTCAACAAGACCTTTACATTTGTGAAATCAATCTGAAATCAACTGTGGCCTATAAGTCAATCAGACCTATACATTTAGGAAATCAATGTTTACACCGCATAAAAATCTACTAAGCTTTGAACTTATATTACAAGATGAGGAACTCTGCTAGACAGAATCAGGCTTGGGTTGCCAGATTACTGAATAAATCAGCTAATTATTACCACAATAGTTGTTTTCATTGTTTCAAAGGACCGACTAAAACAATGTTTGGCTTCTTTTTTCAGTAATCTGGCAACCTTGGTACTACTAACACGGTTAAACATGATTTCATTAACTACTTGAGAGAGAGCATATAAAGGACATAAATACGAAAGTTTATTCAAATTTGAATCCGATGTTGCCTGCATGGTGATTAGAGTCACAATTTTTATTCACCATAAGAATCAGCTATTTGTTTAATGCAGTCTTCGATATAAAGCTTCTGAACATACGAACATAAACAATACAGTTTATACTCATTAGGTGCCTTGCCAGCCTAAATGTTGTTCGATCGTGAAATTCAGAAGCACGTCGTACTTTAAAAAGGACCAGAATCTACATCTATTAAAATTATTTTTACCCCAATTAAGTCTAAACTTAATCGAACAGCATCAAAAGAACGGTTTATTTGTTTCTCTTGGAGGAATTGCCGTATCATACGAGCGAAATCAAATCGCGCATCGGAAAATTAGCCAAAGCTGTGCACCACAACTTTTGCGAGACAAAACTGCGACGTAGATAAATCCGATCAGATACACATTTCAAATACTAGTATACTTCGCGCCAAAACACACTTAGGACAACGAAAAATATAAAAGCAAAAATGAAACAAAACCTAGGCGAATTTTCAACTCTCTGGAGGACTCATATAGGGGACATAAATTCGAAAGTTTACTCAAATTTGAATCAGGTGATGCCTGCATGGTAATTAGAATCACAATTTCTATTCACCATAAGAACGAGCTCCTTGTTGGTTCGAATCACTGATTCGAATGCATTTCCGTAACTCAGGGTTTGAATGAGGAGGTGGGTACCAAGCAATTAGCAAAAAAGAAGACAAATATGGCTGGCGAAATTGCGTGTCAAGGCGTGTTTGTTTTCCGGTACCTCTTGGAGAGACTTTCACCATTGAGTAAAAAACATAATAAAATTACAAAATCAAGGACAATATCGTACCTATTCCCAGGACATTTGACAGGACACATTTGAGACACTCTATAAATTGACTTCATTTAGGATAATTATTCAAAGAATCTTTGAACTTACAAGAAAGTCACTTGGAGTATTTTACTTAATTCACCTACACGAATGCAATGCATGGGAAGACAAGACCGCAATATAAACCTTGGGAAGCTATTGCATGTGTGTAACTAAATTCTTGCTCAAACAACACCCAATAAACTGCAGGTCTTTATACGATAAAAATTTGTTAGGAAACTTCTAAATTTGTTGGTGTAACGTCGTAACATATTTTCATGCTTATGAAATGACCTATAAACTTTGGCAAATAAATATTATCATGATCAGATTGGTAAATACTAACTACAATATTTCTTATTTTTTAATAATCTCATTCATTTATATAAGTAACTTAAATTTATCTTTGTGATTCCTTCATCTGTATATCTGTCTACACTTTGTACACCTCCCTATCATCACTATCATGATTTTGTCATCCCATGAGGCATAGGTCTCAAGTTGATGATTTAGTTGGCTTGCAAACAAGTCAACATTAAGATTAGGATAGTTAATTAGTATCTGCTGAAAATACAACTTGTTAAGCTGCCATTCATGTTCATCCTGAAACTGTCTAGATCTTTTGTCAGCCATAATGTTATGAACCCCAGGTATATGGGCTGCAGTCACCCAGATGTTGCGAGTTATACACCAAACACCAATCCCATAATTCGCATGCAAGCTGATTCAATTCCTTTGATTTGGAAACACCCATGTTTTTATGTAAGCTATTCCTGTGGTATCATCTACTTCTAGTCTCACATGATTATCACGCATTCCAGGGCAAAACGCTTTAAGCCCAAAGAATGCAGCTCTGAGTTCTAGGGCATTAATATGTTGCTCTTGTTCCGCAGCTGACCAACGGCCACCTGTATTTTTCTCAGAGCATGCTGCACCCCATCCGGCTTTTGAAGCATCTGTCTGGAAGTAGCTATGTTATCTAACCACCATTGTAATTCCTCACAGGACTTTTTAGATAGATTTACATGTCCCTGGTAGCTGCCTATAGAGGCGGAAAGGGCTAACACTTTATCTTTTTCCAAATTACAATAGTGTAATGGCCCAAACTCCACACCTGGAAAATTTGCCACCAGTACCCCAATAACCTCAGCCAACTTTTGAATGGTGGGGTTCTGTTTGTTTAAAAGCAGCATGCTGCCCTGTTCAGTTTTCATAATTTTATCAGGGGTTGGTGTAACAGTCATTGTTATAGAGTTTAATTTAAACCCCCAAAACACAATAATTTGTGTCGGGTTTAAAATGGATTTCTCCCGGTGTGGAGTGAACCCCACTTGTTCGACATAGCCTTTAGTTGCCTTGACATTTTTAGTGCATTCGGTTACTGTGTCTCCTAGCAGAAGAGAGTCATCAATGTAACCAAGGTTAGTATGCCCTTGTTCATGCAGTGTGGCATATACTGGTTTCATCAGTTTTGTAAATAGACGAGGGGCACTAGAGAGGCCATTAGGCAAGCAAGTGTACTGATATAATTTCCCATCAAATTTGAATTTAAGGTGGCTCCCTACAATTTTTTGAAATATTGAAAACTTGTGGTTTTGATTTAAAATTTTAGCACAAGATTTCTTGGTAAGGAAGAGAAATTTCTCAGATATATTAACCAACACTCTAACAGTCAGAAATTGCCCATAAGCATGACGTCATTACCGTTGTTATGGTAACAATGGCGATTCAATATGGCAGACATTTTACCTATTCATGCATTTTACTCGAAAACAAGTTCGGTTACCCCAATTTTTTATTTTGTAAAAAGTTTTCTTACAAAAAAATGGAAAACATGAACCAGTTAAAAAAAATTCTATGGAGCCAAAATTATTAAAAATGAAAAAACGTAATTTTTCGTTATAGAAATTTTTTGGCTCCATAGAATTTTTTTAAACTTGCTCAAATTTCCCATTTTTTTGTAAGAAAACTTTTTATAAAATAAAAAATTGGGGTAACCGAACTTGTTTTCGAGTAAAATGCATGAATAGGTAAAATGTCGGCCATATTGAATCGCCATTGTTACCATAACAACGGTAATGACGTCATGCTTATGGGTAATTTCTGACTGTTAGAATGTTGGTTAATATATATGGGAAATTTCTTATCCCTACCAAGAAATCTCGTGCTAAAATTTTAAATCAAAACAACAAGATTTCAATATTCTTAAAACTGTAGGGAGCCACCTTAAGGTACTTCTGAAAATCATGGTGGACCGGTACACTATAATAAGCGTCCTTAAGGTCAATGCTTGCCATGAAGCACCCAGGCTTCGTGAGTTAAATTGCCACATGTAAGACACAAACAGTGCTGAGACACAAACAGTGTCAAAAAAGCATGAGAGGGTAATCATACATTTTTTTATGAATCCACCAGTATTTTATCAATGATATCTTTCCTCAATATTTGTAGATGAATAAATGATAAAATCATGGGCAATTCACATATAATGCTACCAGGGACTGCAATTAATGTTTGGGGTGAATAAGAGCAAGTTTGACCTATGATATACGCAGACCTCCGTAGTTAAATAAAGTTGCTTGGTGTACACCTTGTTACCTTCAATGCATCAATGAAAGTTGCCAGCTTGGCGAACTGAATACTCTTGCTTGCTACGTACGGAACGCGAACATGGAATTTGCTTGCATGAGATGTTATAACTCTGCATGGACCTGTGGCATGTCACGAATTTTATTTTTCACAACACGGGGAAACGATATATAGCTTACTCACCAAATTTCTAAGATATAAATCGTCGTGCATGTAGCTCTGTGCGAATGTATCCCAGTTTTAAATCATAGTATACTTGCTTGAATATAAATTGCGAAAATATTTCCATTCCCGAATGTACTGAATATTTTGTTATTCTTAAATCTGATTGTGAATCAAATGATATTACTAGACTTTACATGTAGCGATAACAAATCAATACTTCACGTGCACGGGGGATTAAGGTATAAAACGAGTTTTATACTGTATAACTCGATAGAAAGGGGTCGCTAGAAAGTTTTATTGCTCTTTATTATGTTGTCGGGGCCGTACAAATAACCAATGTTATTCCCTTGTGACTCTTGTGGCTGTGCCTAGAAACGTTTCATATTTTTAAACTCTGCACGATTATGAACAACTTGACATGTACGACACGATAAGTTAGGAAATCTAATGATCTATTGTTAGGCGTGTACAGTACATACATAACTACGTTCTATCCGAAATCAGTTGATATTAGCGAATTGCAGCAGAATAAATTCTTTTCAGAATTTGCATATTCTACAGTATAAACGAAATGCGTATATGAAAATTTACATATATTACAAATGCTGCCTATCAGAATTCAACTTCATACGTTAGAAATTTACATAACTGAATTTACGTTCGTTCAACGCCTTCGGTCAACTATTATAACTATACAGTGGACTGTATATAGCTCATGTACACGCAGCTATATTATAAATTATTATAAAAAAACTAGCTTACCAAAATTCTCTCATCGTGGTCTTTGTACGAGAATTCACAGATCGAATATTGAAGGTAAGTCCAAATATTAGACACTTATAATATAAACTCACTCTAAATAATATTTTGATATTGTATAAGTTCACTGTTCATTGAGCCCATTTTGATATACGCTTATAATCATACAGGTATATAGCTTTGGTACCTTCTAAACAGATTTAGTTACGTTGTTTCATTACGTTTTATTTTGTCCTTATTTATTGCTATGTACATTTGTAATTCGCATGCACAGACTGCTAAAACAAATTAGAGCAAAATTTACACAATTTCACGCCGCATTTCTCTCTCGGTATGAAGGTAGAATTTATAAAGCACTTTCGTCATTCGCTGCCAAGAATGAGCAGGAAATAATTGTCCTCTATAAGATCTAATCAATACACTGACTTTCATGAAATGTTGTTTGCCGGTATTCATTCGTATTTTTCTCTTTATTATTTTTACTGTTCCGCTTTATAGTTTGCAGTTATGCGGATTATTTTTGGTTATTATTATTAATTTACACAACACTAGCTACCTCATTGACAATACATATTTGAAGGACATAATTATAGGTTAACGCGTAATCTACACCGGTTAAACTAGGGTATATCCTTCAGCCAGTTCACACATCAAATGATGGCAACGGTGTACCGTTTTGTATCTTGGCATCCTTACCGCTCAAGGATATTTTGTCATCCTTGCCGTTCTTCAGGTTTCGGGCGGCATTTTGTCGCCGGCAGCTTGACACGTACGCGATGCAAGTTAGCTAGCTGCATGTTGAAATTTCGCCTTATCCTGGATTCGCCGCTGTATATAGAGATAACTATAATATACAGTAAAAACATGCATAATATGTCTTTCTGAGCAAACCAAACGTAAATAGTACTATCAATTTGTCTTCAACTGAAAGAGATTTCCAAAGAGATTTCCTACTTGGATCCCGGGTATGCTTTAATTTACGTAAAGACTTAATATTAGCATGTCATACTCGGCATTGATGTGATAGCAAGAAATCTCGGCGCACAAGAGTACACCATAAAAATTATATTCTGGTATTACATTATTGCGCTTTCTTTCGCAATTCAATGTAACAGCTTCCTGCTTTAAAATTTCCCAACGGAGATTGTGCAAGATTGTGTCATAAAATAACACGATTGTATACAACGAGTCTTCTGATTGGTCAAAGCCCGTGTTTCAATAAGGCTATCGAAACACTGAAACCGTAAAATACTTGTTCAATATTTCACTTTCCCTTTTTGTATTAACCAGGACTATTGACTCTAAAAATGGAGATTACAAATTTGAAGACATTTGTGTTCTACGCTTTTGTTCTGCGCCATTTTCTTACCGGTCTCCATTCATTCCTCATTGTACCGACTGCCTGGTATTACGTCAAATCCCTTGGACAAAATATAACTTTCTTCGGAATTGTTATGTCAGCATACCAACTGACCTCTCTTTGGTCCAGCCCCATCATTGGGAGATTTTCGGATAAATTTGGACATTATAAATGTATCATAGTCGTCAGTATGTTTTTGAAGGTCATCTCCTATGTTATATATATTCAATCCCAGTCTTTGCCTATTTTCCTTTGGCAGGCAGATTGTTAGATGGTCTTACCACAGGATCTGTTCGAGTTATTTTTGCGCAAATAACATTGTATACACCAAAAGAACACCGCGCACAAATCTTTATAATGTTGGATGGAATGTTAACCTTGGGAACTCTTTTTGGTCCCACAATCGGCGTATTTTTTACCTTTAATGTCAATATTTTTGGTTGGAAAAATGATGCTGATAATTTTATCTAAATATTACTGCGCAATACATTACTGGGATTGAAATTAAATTTGGATTTTCACGTGTATATAAATATATCTGTGAATATTTAGAATACTTGAAATTTTAATAAACACTTGAACGAATCCCTGCCAAATGAAACGAACATCGAAACAAACATGTAGTATTTACATCAAATTAGTTTTGACGGCATGAAAACACGTTTCGGCTACGCTGGTTCGCATACAAACGAACTTTGCGTATGCGATATTCTGTATTAATGTCTGGTTATCATCTGTAAACAACTTAATTGATTCTTGCGCTAATTAATTCAATCGTTTGCGCATCAAAGAGTTTTAGCAAAAGCGTACTCTTGTGTTTAGTTTAACAAAACTGAAATATGTATCCAGTAGCTGAAACTCAACCAAAGTGAGACGGTGACCTATGACATTACCTATGATATTATTATCGAAGGCAGGCCATTTATGTCAATCTTCGTTTACAGCTTGGCCTGGTTTACAGCCGCGTGTTGATAAAACGGTGCATTTTTACGTCTATGTTTACGGCTTTAATCATGCACTCATAGCTACATTGATTTTGTCTGTGGAGGCTGAAGGCTTTCTAACGCTTAACCCGAATCTTGCCGCAAAACGCAAATGTATATATGCATATAAAGTACAAAATAATGTGATTTAGGTAGTATATAGACCTAATAATTTATTTTGCGTCAATCATATCACGCGCATCAAGCCTTCAGACTAATTCGTTTAATTAATACTATACAATTACTTAATGGTTTCCGTGTTTGGATGGCCTGATCCAAACACGCGGGAATGTTGCGAGAGTTAAGAAAAGCGCGCGAAACACGAGCCGAAGGCGAGTGTTTTGCGAGCTTTTCTTAACTCGAGCAACATTCCCAAGTGTTTGGATCAGATCATCCAAACACGGAAACCATTAAGTAATTGTTTTATAAAATAACAAACCATAATAAATTTGTTTTTAAATTCCCGCGAAATTTCCGTGTTTGGATGGCCTGATCCAAACACGGGCTTTAACCAATCAGAACACGCGTTATATACATGTTATTTTATAAAAACCGTTCATAAACGTAAATCGTTCGAACGCTTCTGATTGAACATTTATTTATCCGTTCGTATATTCTCGACTTAAAACCTTCAGATTTATAACTAAATTCGTCAAAACGTTTTTTACATTCAATTCGTTAAAACGTTATCACAGATCGTTCTCTAACCGTTCGTTACCGTCTCGTTACCCGTTTGTTTTGCCGTTTCAAAGAAATACCGTTAACCTGTGTTTTCCCATGGAAGCTCACAAATTATGCATGATGACATCAGGTGTGGAAGCACGAGTTATCCTGACAAAACGTTATCAATAAGAACCTGAAACTCCTTTATGGTATTTCAAACTTCTAAATAAATTGTGAACGTCTTATGATTCTTGCTCGAAAATTAGCAAGACAACCCAATCCCTACGTCATCACAACAAAATTCAATTATTGATGAGTTAAAATGTTTTGTTGCTTTGCCTTTTAAAGCATCGAAAAAATGTATAATTTGCAGCCAAATAAGCCATAAAATGCTTGTACTTGCTTTAAAAGTTAAAATCTAAAAATTGGCCACAAAGATTATACACTAGCGGTCATAAAGAACTACTCAAAACAAGTTAAAATGCTCTCAAATGAACGTAACTGTCCCTCTAACAATATATACGAGTAAATATGGACTAGATTACATGCTAAGCTATATGAAATATTAATATTTTGTCGATTCTCCTTTGGCCTAATAATTGATAACGGCCTTACACCGGCGTGGCATACGTTCTGTTAAGGTGGTAATCTTCACGGTCAAAAGAAATTCATCTTATGCACAGTCTTCACATCAACGCATAAATCATGCATGGACGCTTTATGAATTAATTCCTTTCTTGCACTATCCCCTTGACACTGTCCCACAGATTTTCAATAGGGTTAAGATATTTTGACTGTGCAGGCTAATCAATTTCTGTCCCTCCCTCTTCCTGAAACCATTGTTTGACTATATCTTGGAAGTGTGGTAGGTTGCATTACATTATTGAAATATTGTTTGGAATAAGAGAATTATTCAAAATGCCTATGAAGCTCTCTCCTATATTCGCTTCTTTTTTATGAATTTGTATCTAAACAGTTCATTTTGACTGCTAGTGTACAATAAAAGATAAATTGATTCCTGTTACATACGAGTATAGCAACATTTAAGCAGTTCTTTTTGACCGCTAGTGTATCACGGAGGGTTTCATGAAAATCATTACAACAATTGAAAATTAGCATTGAGTCCGTGACCAAACAATCTGTAGAACCATGTCGAACCACTGCCCCGAATTAGAAAGTTAGAAAGCAAATAATTCCATAATTTTCCTTTGCTATAGCCGAATTCAGTACAACAATGAAGAGAACATACTTGAAGTCTTGGGTACTCTGTCTACTTGCTGTACGAAATTTTTTCGACGGAGTCGACGAGTACATCATTGCAGCGACAGCCTGGTATTATGTCAAGTCTCTGGGACAAAACAGGACTTTCCTTGGCATCGTTATGATTGCATACCAAAGCACCGCTCTTCCGTCCAGCCTAATAATTGGAAGACTAGCAGATAAATTTGGTCATGTTAAATGCATCATCGTCGTCACTTTGTTTCTTAAGATTACCGCGTATGCGATCTATTCAATCCCAGTCTCAGCTTGGTTTCCCTTGGCAGGCAGATTACTAAGTGGTCTTTCGGGCGGATCTTTTGGAGTATTTCTGGGGCAAATAACATTTTATACGCCTAAGAGATTTCGTGCGCAACTTTTTATGACGTTTGAAGTGATATTTACTTTGGGAACTATTTTGGGGCCAACCATCGGCGTCTTTTTGACCTTCAATGTTAATATCCTTGGTTGGAGAATTGATGCTGGAAATTCCCCTGGAATTGTCCTTGCACTAATATGGTTTGCAATTTTTCTTATTTCGCTGTGGTTACCCAAACAGTTTGGAACAGTGGAGGTGAAAGATGATGACGATGATGTCTGGGACAATGACGATGTTCTTGCGACTCGCGAATCATGTAAACAGCCCAAATTTGGTTCTTACTCTGCAGTTTTCCTGATATTTTACATTGTTTTTTTAAGCGTCTTCTATTCGAGCACGACTGCAATTTATGTCCCCTTGTTTGCACTAGATCACTTCCATCTTCAATTCATTCATGTGAAAATGTTATTCCTCGTGTGTTCCTTATTTTCTCTGGGTTTTTTCATGGTGTTCTACATTGCCGCGAAATATTACCATGAGACGCAATTGCTAATTTGTTCTATGCTAATCCAGGTATTTGCAATATCTTTATTAAGCATTATTGCTTTTAGTTGGGACCGCGCGTTTGGTGTTTACGGGGGATATATTCTCATTCCATACATTTGTCTTGGAATGCCATACTTTTCATTTTCCTTGGGTTGCTCGCTCTTGTCTAAAGACACTTGGTGCTGTTTGGTTTGCTTTAGAATATCCTCACATACGAAGAGCAGGGAAGGATACAATTTAACTCGCCTTGAAATACTTTTAGGCTTGTTTTTGACAATAGGGAGCCGCTACTGGAATAAAAAAAATTGGAAATGACCGGGCTTGTTATTGGGATTAATTAACGACCATGTTTTCCATACAGGGCCGTAGCTAGACCGCTTAATTGGGGGGGTGTATATTCATATATTCATGTTTATATACCGTAGGAACAATAGCGTACAAAAGAAATCGGTTGGGCATAGGACGAATATATGAATATACACCCCCCCCCCAATTAAGCTTCTAGCTACGGCCCTGTTTCCATATTAGATATGTTGTAGTTATTGCAGCCGAGCAAACTGGATCGGAATCCATATTATTGATTTTTCTATTATAATATTTAATAATTTGACGTTTTCTTCTGCTTTGGAAGTTCTATGACAATGCAATTTGTGGAAGAGTCAAAAGACGACATTTGCGTGACCTTAACGCAAATTAAAGCGTTTAAACTGTATATAACTCATGTTATCAAGTTGATAATTATAATGTGTAAACAATAGACATTTTTCTGTAATTAGGTAACAAGATTTTAACGTTGCAATCTTTTAAATTTAGAACCACCTTAATTAAATGAAATGGATTTAAAGTTCTACTCGCACATAGCTTGTGAGAGTAAACTTCAAATCCAACTCATTTAAGGAGGTTCGAAACTTAAAGCGATAATGTTCTGACGTAATTACCGAAAAGATCCATTACGTATACCTATACGGTCGTATTTTTATGAACTAAATTACATAAAATTTCTGCCGTCTTAATATGGTCGATTTTCTGGCTTGAAACGGGAAAAAATGACGAGTAATAGAGTTTTTGTCAAAACGCAGTCTTCAGGGGCGCCGGAATATCGATAACAAAGCCGGTTTTCCACTGGCGATATTTTTCGCGCGAATCGACATTTTACTTTTGTTCCAGAGCTCTCAAATGCAACCATCTGGAACAAATTGCTCAAATACAAAGGAATAAAGTCGCTTCGCGCAAAAATATCGCTAGTGGAAAACCGGCATAACGGGGGCAGATATTCATATATTCGTGTTCGCAGATCGTAAAAACAATCGATTTCAAAAGGAGTTAATAATGCAGAACACGAAATATGAATATCTGCCCCGTTATTATCGATATTCCGGGGCCCCTGTCAGTCTTAAAATACCAAGAGGGACCTTAAGCAGGCGTGCGCGAAGTAGCTATAATACAATCGTCCTCTGTACAGTTTCAGTGCAACAGGAATGAAAGTTATGGACTCCTTCTCCTTTTGGAGTTACAGCTGTTTGTAAAACTGATAAAAACTTGGTTCCTCAAGGCTCGTTTACACTTGCGATTAGTTTTGCTGCGATTTTCTTCTTTTTCAAAATAGCTGTGGCAAATGAAGTGTTGAATATATCGGTCACAGGTAAGACTCTTCACTCATTGACATCTCTTTAAAGTAGAATAGCGTTGCAAGTTAAAAAAAAATGCACCGTCTAACAGATCGGTTCTAAAACACCACACGAGTCAGAACACGAGTGAACACGAATGAACACGAATGAACACGGATGAACACGAGTCAGACCACGACTCCAAAAATATGAACACGAGTCAAAAAATCATGAACACGAGTGAACACGAGTCAAAAAATCATGAACACGAGCGAACACGAGTCAAAAAATCATGAACACGAGTCCAAAAATCATGAACACGAGCGAAGACGAGTCCAAAAGTCCAAAAATTATGAAAACGAGTAAAACTCATTTAAACAAAAACACAACAAGATCCTACAGAGGCATCTTTTAATTACACTCTTTATTATAGTAAAGTATTAACCCGGATTTATTTAAGATTGAGGCTGGTTAGTGATTACTACAATCTCGGACAAAATAGTTTAGTAACGTACTGAAGTTATGTTATGCGGGAAATTTATTATGACTTAAACTCAACTTCGCAGCTAGAGGGAACAAGGATTAGGTACATATAATAAGAAAAGAATGCGCATACGACTTTGTCGAAGATTGTAGTATAATCATTATCTGTGACCGGTTCTTATAGTGTCAGTTCCAAGCAGGTTAGCCTAGCCTTAGGTCAACCTCCGCCGCAGGGCACTTTTCATCGTAGTGCTTTCCCCCCACTGTGCTCCCAGGAAAGCCTACGAAAGACCCTGGGTACGAGGTTGGCCTTGGGTAACAAAATTGTTCAAATGAAAGTTTCCAAGATTGGTGATGCTAAACGAGTAAATTTATAACTATAACAATGATTGACATCGTATAATTCCCAATCGAGCAGAATACTGGGTCGAGTCGCGAACCGCAATGTATCTATGGACTGTTTGGAGGGACAGGAAATATAAGTCTGAAATCATTTGTCCCTCCAAACAGTCCATAGATACTTTGCGGTTCGCGACTCGACCCAGTACTCTGCTCGATTGGGAATTATACGATGTCAATCATTGTTATAGTTATAAAATCACCAATCTTGGAAACTTTCATTTGAACAATTTTGTTACCCAAGGCCAACCTCTTACCCAGGGTCTTTCGTAGGCTTTCCTGGGAGCCCAGTGGGCGGAAAGCACTGCAATGAAAAGTGCCCTGCGGCGGAGGTTGACCTAAGGCTAGGCTAACCTGCTTTGAACACTAAGAACCGGTCACTGATAATGATTATACTACAATCTTCGACAAAGTCGTATGCGCATTCTTTTCTTATTATATGTACCTAATCCTTGTTCCCTCTAGCTGCGAAGTTGAGTTTAAGTCATAATAAATTTCCCGCATAACATAACTTCACGTTACTAAACTATTTTGTCCAAGATTGTAGTAATCACTAACCAGCCTCAATCTTAAATAAATCCGGGTTAATACTTTACTATAATAAAGAGTGTAATTAAAAGATGCCTCTGTAGGATCTTGTTGTGTTTTTGTTTAAATGAGTTCAAATATTTACAAAATTTACTCGTGTTTGTGTTTTTTTACTCGTTTTCATAATTTTTGGACTTTTGGACTTGTGTTCGCTCGTGTTCATGATTTTTGGACTCGTGTTCATGATTTTTTGACTTGTGTTCGCTCGTGTTCATGATTTTTTGACTCGTGTTCGCTCGTGTTCATGATTTTTTGACTCGTGTTCACTCGTGTTCATGATTTTTGGACTCGTGTTCGCTCGTGTTCATGATTTTTTGACTCGTGTTCACTCGTGTTCATATTTTTGGAGCCGTGTTCTGACTCGTGTTCATCCGTGTTCATTCGTGTTCATTCGTGTTCATTCGTGTTCACTCGTGTTCACTCGTGTTCACTCCTGTTCAGACTCGTGTGGTGTTTTAAAACATATCCCGTGTAACATGGCTTTAAGACAATTATACTTGCAAATTCTAGGTTATTAATCCTTATTTCCGCTTTGCATATCATTATGAGTGTAGTGCATATAAAGGACATAAATTCGAAAGTTTACTCAAATTTCAATCAATTGATTCCTGCAAGGTGATTAGAATCATGGTGATTAGGTCTTTCTACAGGAATTCACGTATCGGATGTTGAAGGTAAGTCCTAATATTAGATTGATATTGTATAAGTTCACTGGTTCATTGAACCCATTTTGTTATATACGCTTATAATCATACAGGTATATAGCTTTGGTACGTTCTAAACAGATTTAGTTACGTTGTTTCATTACGTTTTATTCTATCCTCATTTATTGGTATGTACATTTGTAGTTCGCATGCATAGACTGCTAAACTGAAAAATATTACGGCAAAATTTATACAATTTCACGCGGCATTTCTCTCGCTATGCATGTAGAATTTATAAAGCACTCCGTCATACGCTGCCAAGAATTCAATGTTTTAGACACGAGCAAGCAATAATTGGCCTGTAAGATCTAATCAATACACTGACTTTCATGAAATGTTGTTTGCCGGTATTCCGTCGTATTTTTGTCTTTATTATTTTTGCTGTTCCGCTTTATAGTTTGTAGTCATGCAGATTATTTTTGGCCATTATTATTAATTTACACAACACTAGCTACCTCATTCACAATATTGGAAGGACATAATCATAGGTTAACGCGTAATCTTCATCAGTTAAACCAGGGTATATCCTTCAGCAAGTTCGTACATCAAAATAATGACGGTAACGGTATGCCGTCAGTTTGTATTTTGGCATCCTTGCCACTCAAGGAAATTTTTTCATCCTTGCCGTTCTTTACGTTTCACGCGTCATGCTGCCGCCCGGCAGCTTGACACGTACGCGATGCAAGTTAGCTAGCTGCATGTTGAAATTCATTCCGCCTTATCCTGGATTCGCCGCTGTAGATAGAGATAACTAGAGTGTTTAAACATAATATGTCTCTCTGAGGAAACCAAACGTGAATATATAGGCTTACCCAACACAGCAACACTATCAATTTGTCCTCAACTGAAAGAGATTTCTAAAGAGATTTCCCCATTGGATCCCAGTATGCTTTAATTTACCTAAAGACTTAATATCAACATGTCATACTCGGCATTGATATGATAGCCAGAAATCTCGGCGCACAAAAGTACACCATAAATATTTTATTCTGGTATACATTATTTAAGGATTAATGCACTCTGTGATTGCATTATCGGGTTTTACATGAGTGAACCCGATGATGTAAAACCCGATGATGCACAAACAAAGAGTGCTTTAATGCTTTTAATATTCATTTTGAGTAAACTCGTAAAGACTTTGTATCATTTATAAACTTAAATAAACAACACATGCTTATCTTTAAATACTGAAATACCCCAAGCGGTTGCCCGTTTGGTGTGGATTCATCTATAATTACATTAATTTCCCCGTTCTGTTCGCTAAGTTCGGCAAATTTTTGTTTGTTGCAGCCATTTGATAGTGCAATAAATCCTATAACAGCACTGCCGTGGCGTTGTTGTTATTTAACATTCACTCACGTGGTACAAATCGACCAATCAGAACGTAAGTTTACAAAAAATGAATATTAGCTTTCTTTCACAATTCAATGTAACAGCTTCCTGCTTCGTTTTTTAAAATTTCCCCATGGAGATTGTGCAAGATTGTGTCATAAAATAACAAGATTGTATACAACGCGACTTCTGATTGGTCAACGCCCGTGTTTCAATAAGGCTATCGAAACACTGAAACCATAAAATACTTGTTCAATATTTCACTCTAATATTTTCCCCTTTTCTATTAACCAGATCTATTTAATCTAAAAATGGAGATTACAAATTTGAAGACATTTGTGTTCTACGCTTTTGTTCTGCATCAATTCCTTATCGGTCTCGATTCATTCCTGATTGCACCAACAGCATGGTATTACGTCAAATCGCTTGGACAAAATATAACTTTCTTCGGAATTGTTATGTCAGCTTACCAACTGAGCTCTCTTTGGTCCAGCCCTATCACTGGGAAATTTTCGGATAAATTTGGACATTATAAACGTATCATCGTCGTCAGTATGTTTTTGAAGGTCATCTCCTATGTTATATATTCAATCCCAGTCTCGGCCTATTTTCCTTTGGCAGGCAGGTTTTTAGATGGTCTTACCACAGGATCTGTTGGAGTTATTTTTGGGCAAATAACATTGTATACACCAAAAGAACACCGCGCACAAATCTTTATAATGTTGGATGGAATGTTAACCTTGGGAACTCTTCTTGGTCCCACAATCGGCGTATTTTTTACCTTTAATATAAATATTCTTGGTTGGAAAATTGATGCTGGTAATTCCCCAGGAATAGTTTGTGGAATGATGTGGTTTGGAATGTTTGTAATTTTACTGTGGCTTCCTGAAGAGTTTGGAACAATGAAAGTGGCAGATGATAACCATGACGATGTTCTTGAGACTCAAGATTCCGATGAAGAAGCGAGATTTGGTTCTTATTCTCAAATTTTCTTGATATTTTACCTTGTAATTTTAAGCCTCTTCTACTCAAACACGACAACAATTTATGTCCCCTTGCTTGCACAAGACCACTTCCATCTTCAACTCGTTCATGTAAAAATGTTATTCCTCGTGGGTTCTTTATTTTCAATGGTTCTTTACATCGTGTTCTACATTGCCGCGAAATATTACCATGAGACCAAATTGCTAATTTGTTCCATGCTAATCCAGTTAACTGCGATAACGTTATTAAGCTTTATTGCGTTCAGTTGGGACAGCGCGTTCGGTGTTTACGGTGGTTATATTCTCATTCCATACATCTGTCTTGGAATGCCATTATTTTCATTTTCTTTGGGATGTTCTCTCTTGTCTAAAATAACCAACCCAAAAGACGCAGCCTTTTTCCAGTCTTCGTCACTTGCCGCACTTCATATAGGAGTTTTGCTGGGGCGTTTAACCGCATCCAACATTTTTGCCAAGACATCGCTTTTGTGGTTTTGTTTGGCGCAGTTTTTATGCTGGGCACTTGGTGCTGTCTGGTTTTCTTTAGAGTATCCCTACTTACGTATAGCAGGGGCGGATATTACTTGACACAGTTTAATCGACACACTTCTAGCGTTACTTTCAACGATCTGGGACCGGTACTGAGTTAAAAAAATGGCGATGACGAAGCTCATTTTTCAGATTACACCCAAATTTTCCGTATTACCTATTTTGTCGCTATTTATGCTCTATCTCATTACACGTGTTAACTAATTGATATAATGTGTATTAAAGTGAATAATTATGTAGATATTTAGCTCTTGTCGTATTTTATGAACCAATTAAACATGTTATTCAGGTGTTTTAAATATAAAAATTAGACGGTGAAATTAACATGATCATGAGTCCGCTATTGCCACAGGCCATGGCATTCCCTTTGCCTGATTGACCTACATTAAGGAATGTTTACACCGCATAATAATCTACTGTAAGCTTTGAACAGAGATTACGCCCTGCCATCGTTGTCTGTTAGTATATAAGATAAAGAATGAAAAAGTTTGACTTTGTATTAAACAGCGACGTTCATCTGTACAACACAAGAAGAAAAAAAGACTATCACTTAGCTTCGAAGAGTAAAAACTAAACGGTTTAATTCAGAAACTTAGAGATCTGTTAAAGATAATTGTCCGTCCAGCCGCATCCGCAGAAGAAAATAACATCTGATTTAATGCATGTAGTTGAAGGGTTTTCGTGAAATAAAAACTGCATATTGAGGCGCTATTTCCTCGCTCATTTCCACGGTAACCATATCTCAAATTTTGTACGTATATGTACCATGCTAAGTTAATTTCAAATTTTGGGAAAAATCGCCAGTACAGTTTTTGTCAAGCCAATTTTTGGCTTTTTAAAAAAAACTACACTGTCGATTTTGAAATTATTTTCTCAAAAGATTCAAAAAGTTATTATAAATCAAGTGATTCTGCAATAAAAAAGATAGGTCACCACTCACCATGCTCATTTTCTCGCTATGATACCTTCCCTCCTGAAATTCGTGATTTAATTGATGATGTCATATCGCCATGGTACGAGTGAGTTTGCAATCCTTAACAACTAGTGCATAATAAAAATCGTGCAAACGAGCTAAAAATTACGTAATTAATTTTGTTCATTAAATCGCACTCCTGAATGACAAGAGGGACTAATACAGTCGTCCTCTGCACAGTTTCAGCGCAACAGGAATGAAAATTATGGACTCCTTCTCCTTTTGGAGTTACAGCTGTTTGTAAAACTGATTAAAACTTGGTTCCTAAAGGCTCGTTTACACTTGTGATCTTGCTGCGATTTTCTTCTTTTTCAAAATAGCTGTGGCGAATGAAGTGTTGAATATTTCGGTAACAGGTAAGACTCTTCACTTATTTACATCTCTTTAAAGTAGAATAGCGTTGCAAGTTAAAAAAAATTGCACCGTGTAACATGGCTTAAAAACACTTATACTTGCAAATTCTAGGTTATTAAGCCTTATTTCCGCTTTGCATATCATTATGAGTGTTGTGAATAGTGCATATAAAGGACATAAATTGGAAAGTTTACTCAAATTTCAATCAGTTGATTCCTGTATGGTGAGTAGAATCATGGTGATTAGGTCTTTCTACAGGAATTCACGTATCGGATGTTAAAGGTAAGTCCTAATAATAGACACTTAATATAAACTCAGACTAAATATTTTGATATTGTATAAGTTCACTGGTTCATTGAACCCATTTTGTTATATACGCTTATAATCATACAGGTATCTAGCTTTGGTACGTTCTAAACAGATTTAGTTACGTTGTTTCATTACGTTTTATTTTGTCCTCATTTATTGCTATGTATACATTTGTAATTTGCATGCACAGACTGCTAAACTGAAAAATATTAGGGCAAAATTTATACAATTTCACGCGGCATTTCTCTCTCGCTATGCATGTAGAATTTATTAAGCACTCCGTCATATATACGCTGCCAAGAATTCAAAGTTTTAGACATGAGCGAGCAATAATTGGCCTGTAAGATCTAATTAATACACTGACTTTCATGAAATGTTGTTTGCCAGTATTCCGTCGTATTTTTGTCTTTATTATGTTCCGCTTTATAGTTTGTAGTTATGTGGATTATTTTGGGCCATTATCATTAATTTACACACCACTAGCTACCTTATTGACAATACATATTTGAAGGACATAATTATAGGTTAACGCGTAATCTATACACCGGTTAAACTAGGGTATATCCTTCAGCCAGTTCACCCATCAAATGATGGCAACGGTATACCGTTTTGTATCTTGGCATCCTTACCGCTCAAGGATATTTTGTCATCCTTGCCGTTCTTTAGGTTTCGCGCGGCATTTTGCCGCCGGCAGCTTGACACGTACGCGATGCAAGTTAGCTAGCTGCATGTTGAGATTTCGCCTGATCCTTGATCCGCCGTTGTAAATATAGATAACTACCGTGTTTAAACATAATAAAATTATGTCTTTGTGAGAAAACCAAACGTGAATAGGGCTTGCCACTTCAAAGATAGAAACTGAGTTAACATCCCACTTCACATTACTTATATGGCGGAAATTGGTATTTATTAAATTTCAAACCGGCAGTCTAATTACTAAATCTACTGACGTGTCTATATCAAAGAGAAAACTATTGAATAACTTTAAAAAGTTCCAATTTTTCTTCAGAATATATACTCTGAATCTTTTGCAACCTCATCATACACATCTTCCAGCTCCATGTGAAATGGCCATTTTGATAAAGTATACCAACTTTTTTCTCTCTATGATTGAAAGCTTCTGTCCAGTCCCATGCATTGTTTGGAGATTGGCTGACCAATCTTAAAATTTTAAATGCATCTTCGTCGTCAGTTTATTTTTGAAGTCTGTTGCCTATGTAACTTATGCAATTCCAGTCTCGGCTTACTTTCCTTTGGTTGGCAGATTAGAAAGTTTACCGTGATCCACGACGCGGTTAGGAAACTCAATACGCGTAAGAAAGGCTTGGTAAAAGCGCGGCCAACGCGTCTTGTGTGATTCGGACGCGTACTCTACGATTCTACGACAAAATTTTGTTAATTTACGTTGTGATCACTACGCTACGTATACAAACTTCAAATGAATATCGAATATTTTTTCGTTCTCATTGACTTGTATTTAAGTTCTTACCTTTGTTGTTTGATTAATTTATTAATTCCTTTAGAAACATTTTCTGCGTTATTCCATCGTTAAATTTCGCACAAATCGATTGTTTATCACATTTTTTTTTAATCTACATCAGTTGCGTCCATACCTTTATCCTAGAACTGAAAGATTACTTAATTAAACGTATTTCTGGGATTACAGAAATTAATAAACAACGAATTTCAACCACAAACTAGTCATTTAGGTAACGGTGGTAATTTCCTTATTCCTTACGCCTGCTTTGGAATGCATTTTCGTCATTTTCATTGTGCTGCTCACTCGTGTATAAAATAACGCATTTAGTCTAGGATCTGTAAAAAAGTTTGCATGCATTTCATTTAAGACAGATTATCTCAACTGCTTTAGGGTAAAATGACCATGGCGGTTAACATGGCTTATATGTGCCAAAATCTAAATCCGGGACGAAAGTCTACAAAATGACCACACCCAGAAACGGCATAGTTGACATAGCTCTAAATCCTGAATTATCAAAGCTACATTCTTTCTAAATTGTTATATGGTTCAGAATGGTTGCTTTTAGGGGTGGTCACTGGAGGGTGAAATTAGCCTAAGTTTCATATTTTACAAGAAAATGAATCTTTACTATTCCAGGTCAACTGCTAATTATGCATAAAATTACAGATTCACCCGGCAAAGTCTAATTTTCTTTATTTTCTAAAAAATTTTGCCATATGATGAAAAAACATGCTTATCTTAATATATTTATTATAAATTTCCTAGGAAATAACAATGTTTTGTTGCGATAGGACATATTTCATTTCACTTACCTCCCGCCATAACACGATTTCAGCCATATTTTGCAAATTTGATCGCCGTTTTTCGCCGTCCGTCGCAAGCACCATCCAAATACTGTACTTTAGCACGATTCTAGTGGACTAAAAAATTTTTCAACCAATTTTCGATGGATTTTAAAGAAGTGCCATATAATATTTTTTGATTTTTTTGTCTCTTGACATTTTATCAATTATGTCGCCATTGCCATGTCTCGTCGCCTTTCTGCACGATAAATGCCACTTCTTGATCCCCAAGCTGTATTTTTTCCACAGAATCGATAAATAATTGATAGTACAATAGCAGCTATCCAAAATTTAAAACCATTTGTCCCACTTTGAAGTAAAAAACCACCCCTCGTTTATCGGGATTGAAATTCAAGTGCGAAAGATTCAAAATAATTTGAAAGTCTCGCGCAAACTCCGTGACTAGCCCTCGTGGACAACATTCCGGGGGACGAAAATTCAAGCATACATTTGTTCACAACCACAATCAGTCAACAACACGAGTAAAATTTGTCCGTTTTCCTGTTAGTATTTCTCATAACAATTTTAACAAGTCTCCCGGTTAAAATTGCATGTTTTTGCTTTCACAAAGCTAAAAAAACAAACCAGAAATGTATTCGTGAAAATGTACCTCCCCCCTACAATGTTGCCCACGAGCATTTGTCGTGGAGTGTGCGCTAGACTTTCAAATTATTTTGAATCTTTCGCACTTGAATTTCATTCCCGATAAACGAGGGGTGGTTTTTTACTTCCAAGTGGGACAAATGCTTGTAAATACCACTGTGATCGAGCAATTTTGATGACAATCGGAATAAAATTATACGAGCGTACAAATCTTTAATACTGCGTGGCTTGTTTGCAAGTTTCATTGACAATATCTTATCACTGTGGTAATCATGCAGTCCGACAATCAGTCAACATTGATTGCCATCATTTATTATTGGTATAAACGTGTATTGCTGAATAGTAGTTACCAGGAAGGTACATACTAGGAGCTGGATTTTTCTCCATATCATTTGAAAGTAATAATGGCACATAAACATTGTGATTGTATATAATTTGAACATACCATAAGCACAATTCACTGTTCTTTTGACTCTTAATCAATTGCTTCTTGAGATATGGCAAGCAAAATACATTAATATGAAACATCAACAGTATTTGATTCCAAAGCTTGCCAGAGACTGTTTCGACGGTCTAGAAAATTGTGGTGTGAACCAATCCTGGAGTGATGAACTTCAATAATGACGCCCATATTTGTAGCCTTAAACTTAGTATTTTGTTTGAAAAAATCAGCAAATATGGTTTAACGTTTTATTTATATCTGCACAATGGTTGAATTTGTTGAATGGTTGAATTTGCACTGCTGGTTCAATTTCAATACCTGCCCTTGTCATATCTCAAGAACGAATTGATTAAGGGTCAAAGGAACAGTGAATTGTGCTTATGGTATGTTCAAATTATATACTATCACAATGTTTATGTGCCATTATTACTGATACTTTCAAATGATAGGTAGGAAAATCCAGGTCCTAGGACATACCTTCCTGGTAACTACTACTCAGCAAATACACATTTATATCAATGATGAACGATGGCATTCAATGTTGACTGATTGTCGGATTGATTACCACAGAAGATATTGTCAATGAAATTTGTAAACAAGCCACGCAGTCTTATTGGACCTACGAACTCGTGCTATCATCTCCATGCTGATGAGTTATTATCTGTAATCAACATTGCAAACCACCTGTGCCTTTTTACTGGATCTATGAAATCACACTATCATCTTTAGTTATAATGGTGATAACGTTTTGTCAATGATAACTGTATAATCTTTACCACTAATGATCGTTATGGACAAAGGCGTTGTTTGGAAGCCTGGCATATTGGCAAATGTCAAATTGTTGTTGAAGCAACCTCTAAACAAATCCCACTTGAAACTAAATTGAATATATGTATATGTATATTCTCCTATTATGCTATTCTGGCGATCGGTAGAGTATACATGATAAAATTTTTAAGTTTTAACAACTCAAATTTCAGCTGCAAACTTCAGGCCTTCATCAGAGCAATCATGTTGAATTGTTTTTATAATGCTTGCTGGTCTAGTTGATTCGGTTAAGGCTGCTTTTGCACGATCAGATATTCTTTGTCAAATTTGACGCATGTGATTGACCGTATTTGAGTACGCCGAAACAATATTGTTGTTCATTGAAGCGAATTATAAAATACATTCATATAATCCATCGATATCTCACTTCTAATTTATCGCTTTTCTTGGGATAGTAAAATTCTCATAATTTATACAAGAGTACTCAAAAAGTAAAAAGGCTAGCTTATTGATAAATTAGTTTTCATGGCTGGATAGTAAAAGTTTGATGTATACTATTAGCCTGCCAAACTTTTACTATTGCAACAGTCTTATTACTTTGTACTAGATACAGCTCCAAGGCAAAGGTACCGGTAATGGTAAGATTTTTTTATTATATGCGCATAGAGATCTACGCCCAGTAGAATGATGAAATAAAAATCGTTCTTCACTGGGTTAATTAAGAAATTTGATTGGACATGCGATGTTGTGCACGCGTGAAAAATGCCATACACGACTATTGATTGGACGTACAATATTCTTCAGTCAATATGCTTTCCGGTTCGCGACTAGACCCAGTACCCTGCTCGATTGGGAAATAGCTTATTGGATTACAGAATTTGCATGTCATTTAAAGAAATGAGAAGAACATTAATATGATTGGTATTTCAATACCGCTGAAAGAACTACAATAGCGTTGATTGAAAATCAATTGAAGTAGTGCGAAAGTTCAACAACAACGCCTTATTATATATTCCGTAAAGTGAAAATCAATAGAACAAAACGAAGAACAATTGCATTAATTTTTTTATCATTAACATTTTCGGAACAACAATAGCAATAAATCAAACGACATTTTAGCGTAAAGAAATACTCATTTACACAAAGTTCTCTCATCTGCGTTCTAATATGTATACATGAATTACAAACAAAAGATAGCTATAAAGGCACAGATGAGATAATGAAAAGATGTTGTTCACTTCAAAACGTTGAATTTCAAAAACAAATTTTGATAGCAGCTGCTGAACGGAATGTGCACTGCCTAACCATTGCAAAATGTACACAGCATGGGGCAGACTTATTCATGCAGACCTACTTGCAAGAGAACACATCCAGGGATAAAACATACTGCACATATATTGTTGTTGTGTGAAAAGACAAATATGATAGAATGCGAACTCTAATATTTACTTTGTACACCTTTACATTAATGAATATTTCTCTATGCTAAATGTCGTTTGATTTATTGCTATTGTTGTTGCGAAAATGTTAATGATCAATAAGTTAACGCAATTGTTCTTCGTTTCGTTCTATTGATTTTCACTTTACGGAATATATAATAAGGCCGTGTTGTTGAACTTCCGCACTAATACAATTGATTTTAAATTAGCGCTATTGTAGTTCTTTCAGCGCTATTGAAATGCCAATCATTTTAATGTTCTTCTCTTTTCTTTAAATGACATGCAAATGCTGTATTTATAATTTTTATTTTAAATATACACTAAATACAATAAAATTGCGTAACATTCATCCAGTTAAAAATTAAGCTACAATATTGTTATGATTCAACTTTCGTCGAAACATTGAAACATGCCTGTATACAGCATGCATTGGTGTTTACTGAATGTAATAAAGTTGAAATATTGCTGTTGAAAGAACCTAATATAATATATTTCTTTGCAAGAAATGCAAAAGTATATAAAGCATGCATGTCCACGCATTTAATTAAAGTATTACCACAAAAACTATTGTTGAGTTTTCGTAGACTGAAAAGCCTTAAGTTCATCTAGTTAGGTCTAAATTGTATAAGAATGAAAGCTTGAGGGTATGATGACTAAGTGTGGTAAAAAAACACTGTCGAGTGTGTAATTATATTGTTTTAGGGAATACATTTTCTAGCTGTTCAAAATGTAGAGTTTATAACATACACCATACCTTTGATTGTAAAATTTACGTGGATATTCGTTCTTTTATTTCACAGACCAAATTCAGGAGATTGGAGAAATGGAGATTACATACTTAAAAACTTTGGTATTCTGTGCGATTGTTTTACGAAATTTATTTGATGGACTCGACGAGTACCTCATCGCAGCAACAGCGTGGTATTATGTCAAATCTCTGGGACAAGATATGACTTTCTTCGGAATCGTCATGACAGCATACCAATTCGCCGCTCTTCCGTCCAGCCCAATCATTGGGAGATTCGCGGACAAATTCGGAAATGTTAAATGCATCATCGTCGTCAGTATGTTTTTAAAGGGCATGTCCTATGTGATATATTCAATTCCAGTCTCGCCCTACTTTCCCTTGACAGGCAGAATATTAGCTGGGTTCAGCAGCGGATCCGCTGGAGTACTTTTTGGACAAATAACACTGTACACGCCTAAGAGATATCGTGCACAAATCTTTATAATGTTGGACGGAATATATACCTCGGGAACGCTTTTTGGTCCCACTGTCGGCGTATTTTTGACCTTCAATGTAAATATTTTTGGATGGAAGATTGATGCTGGTAATTCTCCTGGTATCGTTGATGCAATGATATGGTTTGGACTGTTTCTAATTACGCTATGGTTCCCCAAGGAGTTTGGAACAATAAAGGTGACAGAGGACGATCATGATGATGAGGGTGATGATGTTCGCAAAAAAGCAAAATATGGTTCTTACTCGGCAATTTTTTTGATATTTTACCTGGTATTTTTAAGCTTTTTCTACTCAAACGCGGTTGCAGTTTATGTTCCCTTGCTTGCACAAGACCACTTCCATCTTCAATTCATCCATGTGAAAATGCTTTTCCTCGTGTGTTCTTTGTTTGCCATGGTTCTATTTCTCGTGTTCTATATTGCTTCAAAATATTACCATGAAACGCTATTGCTAATTTGTTCTATGCTGATGCAGGTATCTGCGATTTCGCTATTAACTTTTATTGGTTTCCACTGGAACAGTGGGTTAGGTGTATATGGTGGATATATTCTCCTTCCTTACATTTGTCTTGGGATGCCATTCTTTTCATTTTCCTTGGGTTGTTCGCTCTTGTCTAAAATAACACATCCAAAAGACGCAGCTTTTTACCAATCTTCATCACTTTCCTCAGCACACGTAGGTTTCTTGCTTGGCCGTCTAATTGCATCAAACGTATTCGGTAAGACATTGCTTTTGTGTTTCTGTTTGGCGCAGTTTTTATGCTGGACACTGGGTGTCGTCTGGTTCACTTGGGAATATTCCAACTTACGAGAAACAAGAGAAACTTCTTAGTCCTATTGTGTTTCACGTAAATGCAGTGGAACGTTTTCAGAATCAACACCATAGAAATTATGTAATTCACGTTTATCAGTCTTTTACAGTAACTATATATGTTAAAGAGAGATGCTCGAAACGAGGTTTACGTCTATGCAATAATTATGATTATTATGAATAATTAAATTAGATTAAATAGGGTATTGTCTCAGGACCGCAGCTGGAAACTTAATTGGTTAGGGTGATGTCCCGTGATACGATGAGTCCATGAATAGACAACCCCCAGCCCTCAAATAAGTGGTCTAGCAACGACCCTGTGTATATAATCTCTCCCCCCCAAATTAAGCTTCTAGCTATACCTGAATTAACATCTCTCATGAAAAATACTTATAAACCTCGCATTTTGCGAATGGTCAGCACACATTCAATCGAACAGTGCATGATCGGTTATTATCATAGATCACTCGTTTTTTAAAAGCTATGTGACATACAATGTAACATATAATCGCCGTTTCCATAATATGCATTTAAAAAATTCCGAGGTATGAATGCAGTGTCGTGTCCATAATATCGTTATAGTACATACTTGGGGTAAATGGATAGATTTTATATTTTAAAGCATGCAAGCATTTTGTAAATTTAACTTGTGCATTTATCAACAAATTTACGACACCTATTTGAATATACTCGTCAATTTCGTTAACCGAATGATTTTGATTGAGAAAGCATTTATATTTAAATGTGAATCTGTTTAAAAAGGAATTCAAATTTCGCTAAAAATTAATTTTTGGTACAGTATTTAAAACTGTTCCTAGCAGAATTAATGAAGTATGGTTATAGTTGAATGTGATAGCTCGAGAATTTATAATTGCACTTGATATAGGATTTTACTTATACGACTTCGATCATTCAGCAGAAACAAGTATTATAGAATTTCAGTGATGGAAATATATGTTTATTGCTTCAGGCGAGGGGATTTGGCATGCATGTATATCTACTATACAAGGAAACGTTTCATGACCCTGAATGCTTGATTTCAGTGCGGTCAATCCCAAACAGTAGTGCAAAAACGTGTACAGTGCAAATTTCTGTAACAACAGTGGAAAAACCCCTTATTAAATACATTTGATTTGTTGAAAAAAATGAAATTAGCCAAACAATTACTGATCCACGTTTAATAATAGCAATGGACACACGAACTGTTAAAATTTGAGTTTTTAGAATTTTTAATGTTTTTCATTACTTGTATAAATTGTTTAAACTATTAATTAAATTCGAAAAAAAATGTTCATGGACATATAATGGATTATAGAACCTCGTGAAACCTATTCGACATTTCCGTCTTCGCTTAAGACTTTAGAACCAGGATTATCAACCCTAATGGCTTTCGGAACAGATGACGAGAAGGCGCTAGCGAAGGGGTTCAGCAGACATTTTGAACTACACACCTTCTCTGTGAAATACATTTGAAGAAGAATCTAGAAAGAAAGCTTATTGAGTTAGGAATTACGGGAGACGTCAAGAACGATGTAATTTCGGATGTATTTGGGAAACAAAATGGTGATGTTTTTAAAAGTGGTTTGACAGAAGCAACGAGCAATGAAGAATTTCAGAATCTTCTAGGGGTATTGAAACAGAGATGGTCAAACGCTCATCCCAGCGGTGCAACATTTTACGACTGGTTCGTTAAACTTAAAGCGCAGGAGTTTCAGGAAAGCGTTATAAGCCCTGTACGTCAAAGATGCGGCTTGGGTTGCCCTCCGGAAAGATTTACCACCAATCGATCAGAGAGGACCAACGGCGTTATACAAGAATTTGTCAGACAAGATGATTGGCTGTCGTAAATATTAGCCAATCAAATTCGAGCTACGTTTTGGCGGGAAAAATATAATGCTTGCCCCAAACAAAACAAACCAAGATGGCGACGGAAATCAAGCACGGAAATTTGGATTTTCGCGACTTTTTAACGTTAAAACAATGGTTTCACAACGAAATATTTAAGAAATATAACGTCGCTAAAGGAAATATTCAATATAAAGGAAAAATCGATCAACAAAATGTACATGGGGACAAGAAATACTCGTAAGTGTGTTTGTCTCGAACATTTTCATCGTGAGTTTTTCAAAGACCCAAAATAGCACTCGTCCTTCGGACTCGTGCTATTTTGAGTCTTTGAAAAACTCACTCGTGCATGTTTTTTCCAAATTGCACTCGAAACCATACTATTACCTATACATATATATATATTTATTATATGTGTATAGATATTTATGCACAGAAAAATGATGAAATAAAAATCATATTTCACTGTGTAAATTAATTTCATGCAATCTGATTGGACGTACGATGTTTTTCACGTGTGAAAAAATGCCATACACGACTTTTGATTGGACGTACGATATTCTTCACGCGTGAAAAATTGTCGTATGTCATTTTGGCGGCAATTTGTTTTCATTTTCTTTCAAGATGGCGTCGAAATATAGGAGTGAAATTCAAAACATAATTCTCATATTCACGATATTTTTACATTCAGCACATTCTCAAATCTTTCGGAAAGAATATCTAACTTCTATTGAACAAAATTACAAATTAAAGAGACTGAACGGTAATAAATATGCTTTCATGGATAAAGTTTCGATTTTGTTTCTCGCTGTGTTTTTGTATATTAAAAGCGTGTCGTTGTCAAATTGATCTCTATACACATTTAATAAACAAATTACTTCATGGTTGGCTCGTTTGTACGATTTTTATTATGCACTCGTTGCGAAGGATCGCAAACTCACTCGTTCGCTGCACTCACTCGTTCGTACTGCCATCCTTCACAACTCGTGCATAAAAATCGTACGCACTCGCCAACCATGAAGTAATCTCTATATATATTATAGTTGATATTTGGGAAAATAAAGTCCACGTTATACGCAGTTTGTATTTATGTCTAATAATAATATTAATAATAATGTCCGTGTTTCCATGTCCGCGTTTTCCATGTCCGTGTTTTCCATGTCCGTGTTTTCCATGTCCGCGTTTTTCATGTCCGCGTTTTCCATGTCCGCGTTTTCCATGTCCGTGTTTTCCATGTCCGTGTTTTCCATGTCCGTGTTTTCCATGTCCGCGTTTTCCATGTCCGTGTTTTCCATGTCCGCGTTTTCCATGTCCGCGTTTTCCATGTCCGCGTTTTCCATGTCCGTGTTTTCCATGTCCGTGTTTTCCATGTCCGTGTGTCCGTGTCCGTGTTTTTCATGTCTGTGTGTCCGTTTCCGCGTGTCCGTGTCCGCGTGTCCGTGTCCGCGTTTTCCAGCTAACCTTTTTATATCATTTTTGACATTAGCATTTTCATGCATGATAACAGTGCAATTTGTTCGTGCATATACAAATTATTTCTATTAACAACATTCATTTATGATCTTCGACATGTCCTTCTTCCCACGCCGGCAAATTAGAGATTTTTGTATTTAGCATTTAGCAATAGGTTCTTTCAATACTGCGCTATATTAAAATCGATAAACATATATGCGAAATATTTGTTGAAAGTTCGAATTTCAGCGGTACTTGACCCTTGTACTAAAATGCCGGAGAGCGAAATGCTGTTTGCCGAATAATTTTAGGCAGAATTTTAGGGTCTGCATAATGTCACTTGACATTAGCATTTGGTGTACGTAAGCTACTTGTCGATCAGCGTAAAAATTGGAATCTAATATTAAGCATTCAACCTGCGTTAAAAAAACTTATGCAAAACAGAACTGCAAACGTAGTTTCGTTTATAAATATATCACAGTAAACGTTCAACCAATGAGAGCTTGGCATTTTACGGTAACGTACGAATTTGGCAGTCTCAGCCAACAGGGAGCAATATTCTTAGCGTATGTTTCCTTCGTTAATGAGGCTATAACTCCATCGGTGCATGTTAACGCTATTAACGATTAGTTAACATTCACCGACGGCGCTAAACGAACGGAAAGTCTCATTACTGAACGAAACAATAGTTAAAATACAGTTTCTCATTGGCTAAGCTCTTGATTGGACAAAAATCTAATAACGTTCGGCTTAATTTATTCGCACGAAAGCTGCAAGCTTGCAGAACTGAACGCTTGCTCACCTACGTACGGAACGCACGAACATGGAATTTCCTTGCATGAAATATTAAAACTCTGGACCTGTGGCATGTAACAAATTTTATATTTCACACCTCCGGGAAACGGTATGTAGCTTACTTACTTATACGTACAGGGTGTCCCAAAAAAACCGAAAACTATTGAAATCACTCATTGTTAAAATTTGAATGCCGTGCTCACGAATTTTAGCCCGTAGGACACCGCAGAAATTGGTGTTTAAGACGTTTCAACCCGAAAATCTAATCGCTGGTTCACAATTGTGCATTTCTGTATCACCCTATCAAAGAGAAACCTTTTGAATATCTTAAAAAAGTTCAATTTTTCTTCTGAATACGCATTCTGCAATCTTTTGACAGCTCATCATACACATCTGACCGCTGTGAAATGGCTATTTTGAGGCTTAAAGTATACACAAGGTTATTAATTCAGACGATTCGTTTTTACCGTGAGCAAGCTTCAAATCTTTTGTGCAAGACATATTTTCTTGAATATTTATAAATCTTTTTTCTCACCAAGTTTGACGTCTAAGTATCGAGAATTGCGGCTAAGCCTATACCAATTTCCGCGGTGTCAGCCCGTAGGGATTTAATGCAACTTATGAAATGCTAAATGCTTTGTGTAGCTAGAGAAAGGGGAATATGTCGAAGGACATGGTCCTTGATATACACATTTAAATATTGTTATCCATATTTGTAAATTGTAAATATTGTTAATAAATATCATTTTTGCGTACAAGCAAATTTTACTGCATCATATGCATGCTTAAAAATGCGTATGCATGGTAAACATTTATACACCTGTGGGTCCCAACAGAGTGCTTAGGCATTCAAACTCTAACAATTGCATTGTTATGGGTGATTTCAATAGTTTTCGGTTTTTTTGGGACACCCTATAGGTTAAGGTATAAGAATAATGAGTTTTATATAACTCAATAGAAAGAGATCGCTAGAAAGTCTCTTTATTACGTTGTCGGGGCCGCACAAATAATTAATGTTATTCCCTTGTGACTCTTGTGGCCGTGCCTGGAAACGTTTCATATTTTTTAAACTCTGCACGATTATGAACAACTTGACATGTACGACACGATAAGTTACGAAATCTAATCATCTATAGATTAGGAGTGTGTAGGTGCCGACTTGGCTATGTTAGATCCGAAATCGATTTAGCGAATTGAAGCACAATAAATTCTTCAGAATTTGCACATTCTACAGTATAAACGGTATGCGCATATGAACATTTACATATATTACAAATGCTGCCAATCAGAATTCAAATTCATACGTTAAAAATTTACATGCATAACTGCATTTACGTTCGTTTAACGCCTTCGGTCAATGTTAACTACACAGTGCCAGTGGACCGTATATAGCTCATATGTTTGCAGCTATATTATATTATAAAAAACTAGTCTACCAAATTCTCTCGTCGTGGTCTTTGTACAGGAATTCACGTATCGGATGTTGAAGGTATAAGCCATAATATTAGACACTTATATATAAACCCACACTAAATATAAGTTCACTAGTTCATTAAACCCATTTTGATATATACCCGCTTATAGTCATACAGGTATATAGCTTTGGTACGTTCTATAAACAGATTTAGTTGCGTTTTTTTATTAGGTTTTATTTTGTCCTCATTTATAAGTATGTATACATTTGTAATTCGCATGCACAGACTGCTAAAACAAATTACGGCAGAAATTACAAAATTGAACGCGGCATTTCTCTCTCGCTTTGCATGCAGAATTTATACTGAAGCACTCCATCATACGCTGCCAAGAATTCCAAGTTTTTGACATGAGCAAGCAATAATTTGCCTGTAAGATCTAATCAATACTCTGACTTTCATGAATTATTGTTGTTTGCCGGTATTCATTCGTATTTTTGATATTTTTACTGTTCCGCTTTATAGTTTGTAGTTATGCGGATTATTTTTGGTCATTATCATTAATTTTGAAAAAACATATTGGAAGACATAATTATAGGTCAACGCGTAATCTACACCATTTAAACCAGGGTATATCCTTCAGCCAGTTCACACATCAAATGATGGTAACGGTATACCGTTTTGTATCTTGGCATCCTTGCCGCTCAAGGATATTTTGGCATCCTTGCCGTTCTTTGTGTTTCATGAGGTATTCTGCCGCCTGACAGCTTGACACGTACGCAATGCAAGTTAGCTGCATGTTGAAATTCATTTCGCCTTATCCTGAATCTGCTGCTGTATATATATAAGATATATGTATGTATATATAGATGTCTTTGTGAGGAAACCACACGTAATCTTGGCAGCAATATAATCACCACAACAATAGCATGTGCTCGTTTGGTGTAATAAAGACTTATTTCAATACCTCAAAGTTCTCTCACGCTTCGTTGAATCTCAGGTAAACGGGCTCATGTAAACCGCCTCTAAATAAGGCTTGCCCAACACTATCAATTTCTCCTCGACCGAAACAGATTTCTAAGGAGATTTCCTCATTGGATCCCAGTATGCTTTAATTTACCTATTAGACTTAATATCATACTCGGCATGATATGCATGATAGCCAGAATTCTCTGCGCACGAAAGTACACCATAAATATCATATTCTGGTATTACATTATTGCACTTTGTTTCAGAATTCAATGTAACAGCTTCCTGCTTCGCTTTTTAAAATTCCCAACGGAGATTGCGCAAGATTGTGTCATAAAATAACACGATTGTATACAACGCGTCTTCTGATTGGTCAAATCCGTGTTTCAATAAGGCTATCAAAACACTGTAACCTTAAAAAATGTTCAATATTTCACTCTAATATTTCCCTTTTGGTATTAACCAGGTCTATTTAATCTAGAAATGGAGATTACAAATTTGAAGACATTTGTGTTCTACGCCTTTGTACTACACCATTTTTTTAATGGTGTCGATATGTTCGTCATTGCACCGACTGCCTGGTATTACGTCAAATCGCTTGGACAAAATATAACTTTCTTCGGAATTGTTATGTCAGCATACCAACTGAACTCTCTTTGGTCCAGCCCTATCATTGGGAGATTTTCGGATAAATTTGGACATTATAAATGTATCATCGTCGTCAGTATGTTTTTGAAGGTCGTCTCCTATGTTATATATTCAATCCCAGTCTCGGCCTATTTTCCCTTGGCAGGCAGATTGTTAGCTGGTCTTACCACTGGATGTATTGGAGTTATTTTTGGGCAAATAACATTGTATACACCAAAACAACACCGCGCGCAAATCTTTGTAATGTTGGATGGAATATTAACCGTGGGAACTCTTCTTGGTTCCACAATCGGCGTATTTTTTACCTTTAATGTCAATATTCTTGGTTGGAAAATTGATGCTGGTAATTCTCCAGGAATTGTCTGTGCAGCATTGTGGTTTGGAATGTTTTTAATTTCACTTTGGCTTCCTGAAGAATTTGGAACAATGAAAGTGACAGATAATAACCATGATAACCATAATGATGTTCTTGAAACTCAAAATTCCAATGAAGAAGCGAGATTTGGTTCTTATTCTCAAATTTTCTTGATATTTTACCTTGTAATTTTAAGCCTCTTCTACTCAAACACGACTACAATTTATGTCCCCTTGCTTGCACAAGAGCACTTCCATCTTCAATTCATACATGTGAAAATGTTATTCCTCGTGTGTTCTGTATTTTCAATGGTTCTTTTCATCTTGTTCTATATTGCCGCGAAATATTACCATGAGACCCAATTGCTAATTTGTTCCATGCTAATCCAGTTAACTGCGATCTCGTTATTAACCTTTATTGTTTTCAGTTGGGACAGCGCGTTCGGTGTTTATGGTGGTTATATTCTCTTTCCTTACATCTGTCTTGGAATGCCATTCTTTTCATTTTCCTTGGGTTGTTCTCTCTTGTCTAAAATAACACATCCAAAAGACGCAGCCTTTTACCAGTCTTCGTCAGTTGCCGCACTGAATATAGGATTTTTGCTGGGGCGTTTAATCGCATCCAACTTTTTTGCCAAGGCATCACTTTTGTGGTTTTGTTTAGCGCAGTTTTTATCCTGGACACTTGGTGCTGTCTGGTTTGCTTTAGAGTATCCCTACTTACGAAGAGCAGGGGCGGATATAACTTGACACAGTTTAAACGACACACTTCTAGCGTTGCTTTCAGCGATCTGGGACCGGTACTGAGTTAAAAAAAATGGCAATTACGGAGCTCATTTTTCAGATTACACCCAAATTTTCCATATTACCTATGTTGTAGTTATTGATTATCTATCTCATTACACGTGTTAACTAATTGAAATAATGTGTATTAAAGTGAATAATTATGTAGATATATAGCTCTTTGTCGTATTTTATGAAATGTTAATGTCTGACGAGTTAGGCACGGGTACCAATTTCAGCCGTGCTGTGCCAATAAATCAAGTGTCAGTGTAAATAGGGCTTTTATTAGTGCTCAGGCTACCAAAAAAAGGCCGCGCACGAATGAAATAGGCACAGGTTCGCATTTTAGTCATGCCGTATCAATAAATCGATTTTAGTGTAGACAGGGCTTTGGACTGAGCCGCGGTCATAATTCTCCCATTAAATACAAGGCTTCCTCAATTTCGTGCTATTTCTAGCCCGCAATCAGGCATCTCTTTGACAACATAATTATTGTAACAAAAAGTAAAAAGGCTAGCTCGGTAATGACAAGATAATTATTTTCTTATATGTGCATATATGTGCATATAGATTTACGCACAGTAGAATGATGAAATAAAGATCGTTCTTCACTGGGTTAACTAAGAAATTTGAATGGACGTGCGATGTTTTTCACGCGTAAAAAAATGCCATACATGCACGACTGTTGATTGAACGTACAATATTCTTCAGTCAATATGCTTTGCATTTTGCGACTAGACCCAGTACCCTGCTCGATTGGGAAATGCCTTATTCGATTATTTATATATTTTAATTTTAAACATACACTAAATACAATAAAATTGCGTAACATTCATTAAGTTGAAAATTAAGCTGCAATATTGTTGTGATTCAGCTTTAAATTTCGTTGAAACATGGAAACATGCCTGCATACTTCATGCATGAGTGTTTACTGAAGCTGATAAAATTGAAATATTGCTGTTGAAAGAATTATATTTTCCTATTGTTTGAAGGCATGACGCGGAACGTCAGGCCTCATCTTTTATGCAGTGAGATAGCATAAAAGCGAGCTTTTATGATATAATAGCTCTTCAAGTTTTGGCAGCAGAACCTATACCATTTACTTTCGTGGTAATAATATACAAGGAAACGTTTCATGATCCTGAATGGTTTATTTCAGTGCAGTCAATCCCAAACAGTAGTGCAAAAACGTGTAACAGTGCAAATTTCTGTAACAACAGAGAAAAAACCGTAATGATGCATTGGGCCACACGTCATGGACGGTCTTCTACGTTATACGCTTGCGCCATTTTGATATGTGAACTGCTATACTCAGGATTGATCGAGACAAAAGTTTGTATTTTCAAACGTGAATTTTTAACTGTCATTTCTCAAAATTCGGCACCGCATCAACCTAGTATCGTAGAGACAAAGACTACGCATTGTCAACGCAATTTATGCGATGGATGGCGTTTGATCGTCCGTCAGGTAAACAGTTTCGGGAATTAGAAACTTATCGATGATTGTATCAACGAGAAATTCGCTGCTAACAAAATGCACACTCGCTGGACCACCCTCATACCCAGCCGCTTTTTATTTACTATTAAAATAGCGATACTTAACTAGAACATGCGGCATGCGAACTGACAAATCAGCGAAGGATCATGCGCAGATTACTTGAAATAAACAAACAGCGCAAAATGTGAACATAGCGCATAGAATAACAATTATATTTGATAAATTCACTTACTTTGGTTTGCGCACGCACCAAATTTTGAAAGAAATATAGCGTAGAATATGCAGATTTCTAAAATTCCAACGTGAATAGATAATGATACGCCAATTATTTGATAAAGGCACAAAAATAACAAACGACAGTTGCTTGTTCACAAGCAGGTCCACGTTAAACACTGACTTACGTTTGCTTGAGTCGGCTATATTTATGCGGAGCGATACCGGAACGTGCTATGGATCTAGAAATGTTGTTTTGCGCAACGGACACTGACTAATACAATATCATACAAAACATCCGTTGGTTTGTCCCTTCCGTTTCGAAACCAACAGTGGGTACAAAGCACTTAGCAAAAAAAGGAGACAATGCGGTCTCTTGATTTCAGTATACATATCATTTCAAAGTTTTGAAGGTCGTTAGAAAAATTAAATCTTAAAGTGCTTATGCAATGCAATTTCACCCCTGATTTGCGACCTTCAACGTAAATCTATTCGGATGCAATATTGATATTTACCTACAATCGTTGATGTAATTGCTGCGGAGCGAGCGAGCCTGAAGCGAGCGAGCGTAGCAGCAGTCTAATTGGCGCAGTAGGCAGTGAAAAGCAAATTTTTAGGGTTGCTTTGCATTGTGGTTGTGCGCAGTGACGCAGTTGTATCAGACCTGTTTGTATGCGCAGTTTATTTGAATTAATGATTTATAATTTGTCAGAAATCAGTCATTTTCTGCCTGGCGCTTTGCGGCTTTCTCGCTAAACAAAACCACCCCAAGCACCTTGCTTTTTTCAGCTGACCCTTATACAATACCTGAATGCAACGTTATATATTTTACTATTCTAAAAGGCTAAGTTCGCTGATTATTCCGCATGCCAAATTCAGTGTCTTTTTGTTATAGCATTAATCGCCATGTATAAATCGGCAATAGTAATTTACAGCCTTAATGAATGTTATTCTCAGTATAAGTATACTCGTTAATTGTCATATCACATAATTATGTATCCCAATTAGCTTTCTGTGTTATATACTCGTTTATAGTTAGTTTGTTTATATTTGTTATATAGTTCGAACCGATATCCAGTCGATTTTCGATCGATTTCTAGTGGATTCCCAATCGATCTACAGTCCGATTCCAGTCGTATTATCTAAGGAAAATAATTTCAAATTCGACTGTGTTATCCTAACGACAAGTTCGTGTTTGTCAGTCTATACCTGTAGTATCGTTGATTTATATAAAATCCTCAGAACATTGTCACAATGTTCTGAGGATTTTATATAAATCAACGATACTACAGGTATAGACTGACAAACACGAACTTGTCGTTAGGATAACACAGTCGAATTTGAAATTATCAGAATCAGAATCGTCTATCGAGTTCGTTTTGTTATCCACGCACCCGTCTATTTAGGCTAGTAGTTTCGTTTGGATTATCGTCGCTATTCAAATTCTGTTCAGACGAAAGCTACACCTACCTCTTCATTCAAACCCCGAGTCACTAAATGCATTCCAATCAACAAGGAACTGATTCTTATGGTGAATAGAAATTGTGATTCTAATCAGCAAGCCAGGCATCACCTGATTCAAATTCGAGTAATTTTTCGAATTTATGTCCTCTATTATGCACTCTCTCAAATAATTAATGAAACCATGTTTAACAATAATTATGTTAAACCACGTCTGTACAATAATTAATCTACAACATTAATAGACCATATAAATTATTAAACTAGTTAATAACTTTAGACAAGATAATACTCTGTCCAGGGTTCCTCATCTCATAATCTCTGTTCAAACAGGTAAATCAGGTAAAAGGCATGCCATGGCCTTGACGGACTCACGGTGATTTCATGGTCTAATTTCCTATTTAAAACAACTTAATAACATGTTTAATTTGTTCATAAAAATACGACAAGAGCTACTATAATATATCTACATAATAATTCAGTTTAATACACATTATATCAATTAGTTAATACGTGTAATTGGATAGAGCATCAACGGGCTCCATCATCGCCATTTTTTTTATCTCAGCACCAGTACCAGATCGTTGAAAGCAACACTAAAAGCAAAAATGTTGGATGCGATTAAACGCCCCAGCAACAATCCTACATGAAGTGCGGCAAGTGACGGAGACTGGAAAAAGGCTGCGTCTTTTGGGTGGGTTATTTTAGACAAGAGTGAACAACCCAAAGAAAATGAAAAGAATTGCATTCCAAGACAAATGTATGGAATGAGAATATAACCACCGTAAACACCGAACTCGCTGTCCCAACTGAAAACAATAAAGCTTAATAACGATATCGCAGTTAACTGGATTAGCATAGAACAAATTAGCAATTGCGTCTCATGGTAATATTTCGCGGCAATATAGAACACGGTGAAAAGAACCATTGAAAATAAAGAACACACGAGAAATAACATTTTCACATGAATGAGTTGAAAATGGAAGTGGTCTTGTGCAAGCAAGGAGACATAAATAGCAGTTGTGTTTGAGTAGAAGAGGCTTAAAATTACAAGATATAATATCAAGAAAATTGGAGAATAAGAACCAAATCTCAGTTCTTCATTTGAATCTTGAGTTTCAAGAACATCATCATGGTTATCATCTGCCACTTTCATTGTCCCAAACTCTTCAGGAAGCCAAAGTGAAATTACAAACATTCCAAACCACAACATTCCACAAACAATTCCTGGGAAATTACCAGCATCAATTTTCCAACCAAGAATATTGGCATTAAAGGTAAAAAATACGCCAACTGTCGGACCAAAAAGAGTTCCCAAGGTTAACATTCCATCCAACATTATAAAAATTTGCGCGCGGTGTTCCTTTAGTGTATACAATGTTATTTGTCCAAAAATCACTCCAATAGATCCACTGGTAAGACCATCTAACAATCTGCCTGCCAAGGGAAAATAGGCAGAGACTGGGATTGAATATATAACATAGGAGATGACCTTCAAAAACATACTGACGACGATGATACATTTATAATGTCCAAATTTATCCGCCAATCTCCCAATGATAGGGCTGGACCAAAGAGAGGTCAGTTGGTATGCTGACATAACAATTCCGAAGAAAGTTATATTTTGTCCAAGGGATTTGACGTAATACCAGGCTGTCGGTAAAATGAGGAATGAATCGAGACCGGTAAGAAAATGGCGGAGAATAAAAGCGTAGAACACAAATGTCTTCAAATATGTAATCTCCATTCCTGGATCGATTAAATAGTTCTGGTTAATAGAAAAAGAGAAAGTATTAGAGTGAATTCTCGAACAAATTATGGTGTCAGTGTTTCAATAGCCATATTGCATGAAAGACGGGCTTTGATCAATCAGAAGACGCGTTGTATACAATCGTGTTTTATTATGTCTCCGTAGGGAAATTTTAAAAAGGGAAGCAGGAAGCTGTTACATTGAATTCTGAAACAAAGTGCAATATTGTATACCAGAATATAATATTTATGGTGTACTTTCGTACGCCGAGAATTCTGGCTATCATATCATGGCGAGTATGACATGCTGATATTAAGTCTTTACGTAAATTAAAGCATACCCGGGATCCAATGAGGAATTCTTTTTAGAAATTTCTTTGAGTTGAGGACAAATTGATAGTGTTGGGCAAGCCCTGTTCACTTTTGGTTTCCTCTGAAAGACATATTATGTTTAAACACTCTAGTTATTTATATCGAATCCATGATAAGGCGGAATAAATTTCAACATGCAGCTAGCTAACTTGCATCGCGTGTCAAGCAGTCGGGCGGCAGAATGCCCCGCGAAACGTAAAGAACGGCATGGTCATAGATGACAAAAATTAATGTCCTTGAACGGCAAGGATGTCAAGAAACAAAACGGTATACCGTTACCATCATTTGATGTGTGAACTGGCTGAAAAATATACCCTAATTTAACTAGTGTAGATTACGCGTTGACCTATAATTATGTCCTTCCGATAAGTATCGTCAATAAGGTAGCTAGTGTTGTGTAAATAATGATAATGACCAAAAATAATCCGCATAACTACAAACTATAAAGCGGAACAATAAAAGAAATAAAGACAAAAATACGAGTGAATACCGGCAAACAACATTAATTCATGAAAGTCAGTGTATTGATTAGGTCTTATAGGCCAATTATTGCTTGCTCATTCTTGGCAGCGAATGTCGAGAGTGCTTTATAAATCTACATGCATACCGAGAGAGAAATGCCGCGTGAAATTGTGTAAATTTTGCCTTAATTTGTTCTAGCAGTCTGTACATGCGAATTACAAATGTACATACCAATAAATGAGGACAAAATAAAGCGTAATGAAACAACGTAACTAAATCTGTTTAGAACGTGCCAAAGCTATATACCTGTATGATTATAAGCGTATATAACAAAATGGGTTCAATGAACCGGTGAACTTATACAAATTCAAAATATTATTTAGAGTGAGTCTGATATTAGGACTTACCTTCAACATTCAATCTGTCAATTCTTGTAAAAAGACCACGATGAGAGAATTTTGGTAGAGTGGTACCGTTTTTTATATAGCTGCGCGTACATGACTCATGAGCTATATACAGTGGCGTAGCAAGCCTGACGATTTTGACCCGCTATGTAAATTTCATGTTATCATAATTATTCATGTCTATAGAAATTTATTGTTTTCATAGTCAATGAACGCCAAAATATTAGCATAGCGGGAAAAATCATCAGGCTGGCTACGCTACTGACTATATACAGTCCACTGTACAGTTATAATAGTTAACATTTATCGAAGGCGTTAAATGAACTAAAATTCAGTTATCTAATTTCTAACGTATGAAGTTAAATTTTGATTGGCAGAATTTAGATTTGATTGGCAGAAATAACATAGATAGTTACATGCATGCAATTTGACGTGACAATAGTTTGCGATATGTTCCGAAGACTCGAAAGTTCCTGCTGAGGCATTGGAAGCTTTTTTTGCGTTTTTTGATACGTTCTTTGGGCGAAGAGTCCACTTTTGTAAAAATGCGCGATTCAACGTTCAGTTTCAAAACTACATACTATAGTGCACCACGCATGACAACGGATGGACCATGAGTAACCACGGATGAACCACAGGCGGATCACGAGTGACCACAGGTGTCAACAAGCGACAGTTTTCGAAGCGGAAAAATTGTTGGCAGACATCCCCGTATTTAATAACTTTTTGATTGTTTATAATACATTATATTCCCTATCGCAATTGCATGCGCTGAATAGGTATGGTGTCGATCTGCTGACTTGCGCATGGTCTATTATGTGTATCAATTGCGACAAATTGTAGGTGTTGCTAGTTTCTTCATCATGCTCGTCGTCCACAACAATAGTACCAATACTTTTATTCGCTGAATTCGAATTTTCGACTTTTACAGTTGCCAGTCGCTTGGGATTTATATAAATATTGGCTTCTGGTTACAATCCTTTCGCTTGCCCTCCATTTTAATGTTGTGCGAGTCTGGCTGAGCTACGAAAATGATAACTGACATCCGTGCACGTGATCACTCGTGGTCGCTCCTGGTCCAGTGGCATGTAATTTTAGAACGGATTCGATTCAACGACTAAACATGTGATTATTCATTTTTTATCTAAACCAAGTAATATAGGTCTGTTTTGTGTTTGATGGCTTTGGATTTTAAATATATTTCCGGATACGATACCGGGTGTTTTTAATCTCCCAGCGGAATTAGTACCCTCGCACCGGCTTGGGGATATCGATAATTGGGGGTGGGAATATTCATATGTTGATGTAAGTGACTGTAAAGGCAATAGAGTTCAAAAGCAATTGATATTACGGAACATGAATATATGAATATCGCCCCGCCCCCTCAGTTATCGATGCTGGCTGCGCCACTGAGTATTAGAAAAATGTTCGTATCACCTGCATGAGGAGGCGATATGGCAAAAAATTGGAAATCTCTACGCACATCACATACTTGCTTTTACAAAAAGAAATTACTTGTTCACCATTTTGGATTATTGAGGATATGCATGCTGATGACATCAGATCTGGAATCACGAAATATTCTGAAAGCCTTTTTTTTATAAACTCGTTTAACCCAATATGTTGGAATGATTAGACGGCTGGGTTGGAATTACTAAATTATGGAAGGTTTCATTTAAATAAAATTGCATTATGATAAGGTACTACGATAATAAATTAGCAGTGACTCGATATTACAACGAACCAATATTTAAAAATGCTAATGATTACAAAGAGTAACAATATAATTTCATCTTTTATACAGACCAAATTCAGGCCGAAAATGAAGGGAACATACTTGAAGGCATAGGTATTTTATGTACTTGCTATACGAAATTTTGTCGACGGGGTCGAAGAGTACCTCATTGCAGCGTCAGCCTGGTATTATGTGAAATCACTTGGAGGAGACAAGACGTTATTCGGCATCGTCATGACTGCATACCAATTCAGCGCTCTTCCATTCAGCCCTATCATCGGAAGACTAGCAGACAAATTTGGTCATATTAAATTCATCTTCTTCGTTAGTTTGTTTCTAAGGGCAACCGGCTTCGTGATCTATTCAATCCCAATTTCAGCTTATTTCCCCTTGGCAGGCCGATTAATAGGTGGTCTTTCAAGCTGATCTGACTGTCGGAGTATTTTTTGGACGAGTAACATTGTACACGCCTCAGAGGTTTTGCGCACAATTTTTTTATCATTCTGGAGGCGATTTTCATCTTGGGAACTCTTTTGGGGCCAACCGTTGGCGTATTTTTGATCTTCAATATTAATATCCTTGCATGGTTGGATGGTAATTCTCCAGCACGTTTTATTGCACTAGTATGGTTTGTGAATTTTCTAATTTCCCTGTAGTTACCGAAAGAGTTTGGAACAGTGATGGTGAAGGATGATGATGATGATGACGATGATGATGACGATGTTCTTGCGACTCGAGATTCTGGGAAACAGCCAAAGTTTGGTTCTTGTTCTCAAATATTTTTTATATTTCACCTGGTTTTGTTAGGTCTATTCTACTCAAACACGACTACAATTTTAGTCCCCTTGCTCGCACAAGAACACTTCCATCTTCAATTTATTCATGTAAAATTGCTATTCCTCGTGTGTGCTTTATTTTCCATGGTTCTTTTGATCGTGTTTTACATTGCTGCAAAATATTACCATGAGACGCTATTGTTAATTTGCTCCATGCTAATGCAGGTAACTGCAATATCGTTATTAACTTTTATTGCTTTTACTTGGGACAGCTCGTTTGGTGTATACGGTGGTTATATTCTAATTCCTTATGTCAGTCTTAGAGTACCATACTTTTCATTTACCTTAGGTTGCTCGCTCTTGTCTAAAATAACACATGCAAAAGACGCAGCTTTTTACCAATCATGGTCACTTGTCGCACTTCACGTAGGATTTTTGCTGGGGCGTTTAATCGCATCCAACATTTTCGCTATAATGTCACTATTGTGTTTTTGTTTTGCGCAGTTTTTGTGCTGGATACTTGGTGTTGTCTGGTTTGCTTGCGAGTATCCCAACTTAGGTAAAGCTGGGATGAATTGATGTGCCTTAAGGCGGACAAAACATTAAACCGATAATGTTAGACTAGTGTGACCTTTTTTCATATATATTATCTTGATTTTATGGCATTTATGTCTTTTGCAGTAATGCATGCGATCCGATTCATCCGAACTTGCATGGGATTAGAATGATTATATGTACGCGCATGTCATTTCATTGATCGCGGCGCACGGGTTTGGTACCATGACATTTTAGCTTTTCAACCAGATGGGTAATTGTGTGCAATAAGTATAATAATAAAAGGGGAAAAAATGGAATTTCGAAATTTGCCTTTCAGGATATTATCGAAATCTCCCAATCAAAATGAAAACGATCAGCAATAAAAAATGGGAGTAACTGAACTTGTTTTAGAGATATGGCTATATTGGCCATATTTGGTTTTATTTAAACTTTACGTATGTTTTGTAGCTAAATAGTAATTGATCAAAATTAAACGTTTAATATTGTTGACAATGTAATTCGTGGAACTTCAATAATTATATTATATGACAAAATGCAATTCGTGGAAAAGGCGAATTTTCGCGTATTTCAACTTCATGAATCTATAAGATGAATTACTTAACTATAACATGCTATGTAATAATTGATATATAAGGTGTATGAAAGTGAACTCTTATATATCAATCCCGTTTAGTATTTTGCTACTTCACTTTAATAGATATAATAATAGCGGATTTTGTAGCATACAAAATCGATTTGATCATGAAGAAAATGACAAATCAATGACAGGGTTTGTCAAAACAAATAAATATATAGTAATTAGTAAATACAGTATATAGGTATTTACAAACTTGTTTTTATAATGATACACTGAAAATATGACGTAATGACGTGTTAATGATTTAAGAATGCTGGTTTTTGTTCCATGGCCAAGTGGACTTGGTCTTTATATAGAGAGTTTAGAGAAACCGGCATGCAGTACGACTGTTCAGTGACATTCAAGTAAACTTGTATTCATTCACTAAATCTAAACTGATTCTAGCTATTCACCCTGACTTTACAAATCTATCGTATTTGCCCACAGGTTCACTGATTTTGAATTGAATATGCTTATCATCTGCCAATGCTGATTAGATTTTTGTTCCTCACTTGTTTATTTCACGACAATCATTCGGGCATAAGACTGATTAAAAGAATAATTACACACTCCCCCAAGTAAGCTTCGATACGACCTGTTTGTAAACGCGTTAATCAATTTTAAGCCGCATTTACACTTCAGACCTGGACCAGGACTAGGATCGACAAGTCTAGGTAATATGTGCCACGTTCACACTGTTTTCCTTGTAGCTGATATCGGATAGCCAAAGTAATTGACAAATTACTTGGAAGAAGACCCAAAACACGCCGAAAAGTGGTAATATACTATATATATATGTTACACAAATCATAGTATAACTATTAAGTTCAAAATTTGTCAGGAAAGCCTGTGCACATTGCCAAAATCTTGCCCCAGGTCAGGTCCAGTCCGTTCTAAGGCGGATAAACAATTAACGTTCACATCTAGGCCTAGGCTTGGTCCAGGCCATATCAAAGCACGTAGTGTAAACGCGGCTTTATACTGCAATCTTGGACAAAAAGTATTTGAATTTAAGTCCGTAATAATCGCTACACTGGTTTTAAAAAATGAAAGTCATCGCCGCACTCCGATCTTGGATTCTCAGGGGTGATCTGATGTTGAAAGAGATGACGGTCCGGAAGCTACTTACATCTCACTGGCAGATGACGTCATGTTGGGGCATATATAGGTTCAACGTTCAACATCAGATCACCTCTGATGAAGACACTAGACTGGTTGCCGAAACGTTACTAAGGTCGTGAATGCAGTCTTTGTGTGGTTATTAATTTCATTTTTGAAAACCAGAAAACGGTATGTATGCTCCTACACATGCTTGTATACTAATAATGTAAATCCCAATAAAGTGCTTCAACATATAAGTTTTATTGGAATACAGTCATTCTCTTATGCAATCATCAATTGTAATTTAAAGAGAGCACGTTCAATTGCTCAAAGATGCCAAGTACACGTTTAGTGCGACGATGTTTCCCTTTTTATCATTCGTAGAAAATTCACTCTGGCATTTAGGGCAAAGGGCTTTCGACAACGTTCCTTCAAACTCGGTAACTAACGATTTTTTCTCGCATTTTGGGCACGTGTATTCTGCGTTTTGCAAACCTTTCAACGAGCTCATCAGCTTTGCAGCTACTTCAGCAGCATGTTTCCGGTAATACTCCTTTTCTCCTTCAGTCGCTTTGTCCCAATCCCAGGAAACGTCAAAGAATTCCAGCTTATCACCAAGCACTTCTGCATTTTCCACTCTAAAGAATCCATTATCACCCCACTCTTGTCCCCAGGAATTCATAAATTTCAAGCATTTGCTGTTGTAGCTGGTCAAAACGACGGCATGACCAATGGTAGGAGGCGAGGTTTTGTCCGAAGATTCAGTATCAGCGTTCGTCATCTCCTTCAGCGTCAGTATACCTGTTGGGTTATTGCGAAAGTAATCTTTAAAGCTCTTCATTTTCTTTTTTGGCAGATGAAATGTTGCTACCACAGGACGCTTCTCGACAATGGCTTTCTTTGCTTTGTTAACCTTGAAGACTTTTTCGCATTTAAAACCATACTTCTCGCATATTTTTTGCAGAACATCACCGGTGTTAGCACCATTGACACCATGGGCTGCGATCATTTCATCTTTCAACATGTCAAACTCAGGATAAACTCCCTCCGGACCGTAAACTCCTTGCATTCTTAAATGAAGCACAGCAGCTGACGCAAACGCATAGCAAGTATTTTGATTTAAGATTTGCTCCTCCGCCTCCATATCTCTCGTGCAATCTCTAATGTAGATGTCGAGGTCAACAGATACTAGCAATTCAGATAATGTGTCAGCCGAACCGACAACTTCTTTGGCCATTCTACATGCTTCCCTGAAAATTATTTAGATCTTGAATGATTTAAAAGGCTGCTTTCATGAACGCGGTTCTAATTTATTTTTGGCCGAAGGGAATTTTTTTATTAAGAATATAATTCCTGTGCGGTTAAACAGGGCTCAATTCCTGTGCAGATTGTAAACGCTCGATTTTTTTTCGTCCGACAATCATCATGTCAATATAAAAATTATGCCATTTGTAGAACATGCTCGTTTCCTGTGAGCACAGACCGGTGCATAGAAATCAAAAATTAATGAAATGATGAAGTAGTAATCTTAGCTTAGTCAATTTTTTGCCTACCTATTTAAAACATCAAGTTCAAGCTTATAACAACGATCCGTCTGAACGAATTTGGGCGTGCAAAAGATAGTGCGTCTTCTAGTTCGTCTGTGTATAAACACGGGCAAGTAGACGGATCATCTGCGTCAAGACGAATTATCCGCATAGTTCGTCTATTTATACAGACAAATTTCCATGGGTAGTTCGTCTTGACGCAGTACAAATACGGATGCAGACGAACTTAGGGAAAAAGGATACTTTATTACTCGTTTTAGTTTTAATCGGGCTTCTCTAATATAAATCAATCTAAAAATGTAATTCTGCAAGATTGAAATTCGATCTTGCATTTTCTTAGGGACGACGAGATAATTATATTATTTCTGGCTTAATTATATAATAATTTCCGGTACGATTCTATGACTGGATGAATTTAAAGGTAAGTATTTAACCATGATGAAATAAAACAAGAATATTATTCGTATTATTGTTATTACGTTGTTATTCAGAGGGATAGGCACAGGAGAAACTTAAAGTGTTACTTTTTTACGCCCACTCCCACTGAATATTTTCGACCTCTTTTTATTAAACGTACCTTAGGTTATCAGGATGATTGGCTTGAATAAACAAGTTTGTTTCATTCTTGTCGATGTCGATCTTCCAATCATTCTTGATTAGGAATCCCAGTGGCAGATCCTGTGTAAGCAGTTTAGAGCTCAAGGAAAACAGAAACTTCGCCCCAATTTCCCAATTACCATCCATCTCATCGTACAAGTGCTTTGCAGAAATATCTGTGGTTTCTGTGATGTAACAAGATACTATGTATACGCCAGCTCGTGCTAATCTGGAGGTGAAATGCTCCACACTGAGAAAATGCCTGCCGTCTGCAGGTTCTCCATCTGACAGCACAAAAAGCAGCTTGTTCTCAGCAGTAGTTTGTTCAAAAAGTCTTGTTGCTTTCTCGAGGGATTCGAATAACGGGGTTCCTCCATAAATATACGGCTCGATTTGTTCAAGCAATTCTTTTTTGCGTTCCTCAGAAAGTTCGCTAACTTCCTTTTCACCAACGCAACCACGGATAATGCGGGAAGCATCTTGCACGCTGTATATAGAGTGAGATCCCACGTTCACCAAACGTTTCTTGGATTTGAAATATTTGACAGTTTTTTCCACAATGGTTTTGATATCCTTTTCCGTAGCTTTCGGTACTATATAACTGAAAGCAAATACACCCAAATCCTCAAACATTTCGGCTGGCCAAAAAGCTGGACTTTTATTCCGACAACCAGGTGGTAAAATATCTTGTACAAATATGGATGGAAATTCTTCCTCAGACATGAGTCTGTCCAAAGCTATTGCGATTAAATGTGAATCAATAACTTTTTCAATCAACTCAACAGAGACCCATGTGCGTATGTTGCGGGCTCCATGCTGCTCGAGAATATCTAGGATATTATTGATGTCATCACGCTTTGCAGGTGCATTGTCAACCGACTGTTCATGTGTGGTCATCATACTCGTGTCCCCATAAAGTGTTGAGATAATATCAAATACCTGGCTGCCAGTTTGTTCTGCACCAAAGCCTATAGCAAAAATTCGATTCTCAGACGTAAGATCATGTTTGATAAGGTCATCAATAGCGCAAAAAATAGATTGTGCCCACGGCTTGCCGTCTTCTTCAACACCGCCTCCAATGTTATTCTTCATTGAACCAGAAACATCAAGTAGCAATCCGGTTACAGACATGTTTACTTTCTTATCTGCAATCGAGAAAGATTCATTTGCATCTAAACCAGTTAAAAAATCACTTTCAGAAAATATTAGCATAATGTATACTATTTTTATTGGCATTTCGTGTTTTAGAGATTCCGTCTTTGAATCTTTTAGTATTCTGGGTTTTGGAGATATACGGCTTTTAGTATTTCGGAATTTAGAGATTCCGAATTTTGGTATTCCTGGTTTTGAAGATTCCGGCTTTAGTATTCCAGGTTTAGTAACTTTCGCGTTCCCCAATCCCCATTCCCTTCTAAGATTCCGCGTTTTTGGTTTTAGAAAGAGCCATATTTCAAAACAGTGAAAACACACAACTTAATGCTCCTATAATAGGTCATAAAATTGCACAATCATCAAAACTGAATGATATTAGCGCTATGACAACCAGTTGCGTAGCCAGCCTGACGATTTAGTCATGCCATGCAAATTTTATGTTATTATCATTATTTCTTTCTTTAGAATTTCATTGTTTTCAGAGTCAATAAACACCAAAATACTAGCCATAACATAACTAAATTGTCTGGCTGGCTACGCCACAGATGATAACAAAAGTTCAGATGAAATAATTATTTAAGAATACCATGAAGCGAAATAAAGAAAAATATTTCAATCAGCCACCGAGTAAGATAAATTATCAATCAAGAACTTTACAAAACAATTCAAATCATAACATAACCCAATAGTTATATAGACGCGAATGTTATAATAATTATGCATCGCGACTTTCGATATCATTAGGGTTATATTGAGTGAACGAATGGACAAATATTATAGGAGATTACAAATGGTATGACTTCGTCTTTACCGTGTTTCGGACCACTTTTTTTTTTAACAGCAAGGTTCTCCCTTTGAGAAGGAAAGTTAAATCGCACACTAAAGTGCCGTTTGCTATAGGCCCGATGGTGTCCTGTCAATATATTTTTCAGTATAATGCTATATTTGTTATATCAAATCCATATTATCTTGGTTAAATGTTTCTCTAACCAACACGATTTTAGTTTCATGATCAATCAGCAGAGATATCTTTACTTACTTTTTGTTTAAGTCGAAGTCTAATGACCACACAGCTGCTCGTATGAAATCGCTGCACCACGATAATGTTTTTCAAGATCTAGTTATCTTATCCTGTAAAAATCCGCTTCGAATGTCCGCGTATCACAACAATTTTCTAAGAATAAAGTTCTAAGCCTTAGTATAACACGAGATTAGAAAGATTGAAAGCCCGGCCTGCTTTTAATAAATTTTGCAATTCCTGTTGATCCTGAAAACAAAGAACGGTGCGTCACGTTAACAGCTCCGCCTTGTCCGGCCACCTGCAAAACCAGGAACAGCGAAATACCGGAACACGGAACACCGGAACAGTAATAATCCGGAACACAGAACAACGAAAAAATGTTGTTAAAAATAAGGCAAAAAAAAAACGAGGATGTAGACGAAAAAAGGCCCTACCTATATCGCTGTAAAACAATACTGTTACTGTCAGTTACATGCTGCAATTAATATGTCTGACCCAAATAGCTATCACTCTCGTTGAACTTAAGGGGCAGCATTCTTTAGCTGGTTGCTATCATTACTACACTTACCAGCGACTATATTTTCAAGTAATGATGTAAAGTGGTTGTATATTAGCAAATCGACCAGGCCGTTACATCGCAAAACACCGTGCTATCGACTTTAAGTATGTGAGGAACTAAATCGAGTTTAAAAACAACCTTCCCTTAGCTTAGTAGCAAGGCGAGTCAGATTTTGGGGATAATAAATAATTATTGGATGCGGCTGAGCATTATCGAGAATAATAATACAGTAGAATGATAATAATCGATGAGGCACGCATTAGTTCGTGCTGCATATTGGATTTGGGATCCTTTTTGGAACACAAGAGAACACGTTGACGCATCACACAACAGGGGAGAACATTAAAATCAACATTTTGCTACATTTCTCAAAAATATGAAACGATCAGGGCTGCGATTGGTTTTGATTATTATTACATAAAGTATTTCAGAAATAAAACATGAAATATTGACAAAAAATATCGTACAACAAACGACGCGGTCGACGCCCGCTACAAACGATGCCCGCTACATGATATAAATAAATGGCATGATGCATTGTATATTGCTTATACTAAAAAGCGAAAGAGTTTTATGATTTAGAGTTAACTTTAATCGTTATTTACTGTGAACTGTGAACTGTGAACTGTGAAGCTACAGTTATCATAATCAATAATAATTTAACCTATCGCGGGCTCATGTTAGGCGGTGCAGATTATAACAGAATTCCAGAATATAACAAAATTAATATACGAATTTTAAATACGTTATTAAAGTGATGTTTGTTGCATTTGTGTTTCAATTTTGTTTTCCTGTGCAGTGCCACGAATATGAATTACTTCTGATTTGATATCTTGCTGGTTTTCGTTAGCATTCCCTGGTGAATACAAGAGTAACTATGCCTAAGTCTTCTCCGGGAAAACGGCGCAAAAAAGAGACGAACAAGGATGATAACAGTAAGCAGGCGAAGAGAGTTAGACGGGCTAAAAACGATGAAGCAAATGAGAAGGATGAAGGAGAGAATGAGAGCAATTTTGAAGATGCCAATGTTGATCATAGCAAGAGTGATGATGATCCATTTTCAGAACAGAATTTTGATATAGATCATGAACTTGACAAAAATGCCTCAAAAAGTAATCTGTCTGTATTTAATGTAAAGAGCTTGATTCATGTAAGTATTAAATTTGCCCATCCAGAAGTATAGATAAGCAACTGATCAGCACCAATAATTTGCCTAGATTGATTAGCTGCAATGCTGCCAATTTAAGCTAGATCAGATGATTGAAGATGATTTAATATTTAGCTTGCTATCATTAAGATGTAACATGCACAAGTATTGAATTACAGTGTTATTACAAGTATTGAATTACAGTGTACAGCATTTGCAATTTCCTACATTTAGAAGTAAACAGGAGCAAATATGATATCTCAGGTACCCTCCAAAAATTTTAGAAGACTCGGTCAATTTATTATGGTCAATAAAGGCTAGCCTGAGATAGAACAATTTAGTAAGTGGGGCCTCTGACAGTCCCAACTCTTGTTGGCTCACAATTAGTTTCTTGCATGCTGCAAATTTTTTCCGTCCTTTTGCCAGCTCTCTACATTTACTCTGCAAATTTTTGTCAATATATTACAATTGAATAATGATGGTAAGATCACCAGTGGCAGAGCCAGCTTGACAATTTAGTCATGCTATGCTGATATTTTGGTGTTCATCAACTGTGGAAACAATGAATTTCTAAAATTCTAATGACTTGAAATTTTGCATGCTTAGGAGGACAAAATCAACAGGCTGGCTACTCCACTGAAAATAACCCTTTTATCTGAAGAGTTTTTGCTTGGATGCTGCCCCCTTCCCATCTTGCCGGCCTTGATTATGATGTATGTGTTAATTAAATATCTGTGGTTTGTGTAATTTTAATGTAGCATGTGTTGTCTGATGAACGGGTGGTTGCAATGGCATGTAACATTGCTGAAGGCAAAACAGATGCTGATGATGATGATAATGAGAATAGAAAAGACAAGACCAAGGATGAAATATGTTCAGCATCCCCTGGTATTATTGTGAGTACTTTATTAATACTTACACTACCATCTCAGTACTAATCAAAACACCTCTTTTTGACCCTTACAAAAAGCACTGTCATGTACACAAAAATAAAACAGAACCTATTTGAATGACTATTTTATTATAGAGTGTGATATTATGCTCTCCCCAGCAGTTTTAGAAATTAATTGGTCACTCCCAAACTTGTACACGTATGACCAAAGAGGTGGCATCTAGCACTACTTTTTCAAAATTAAATTATGACTGTATGAACTTCATTGTTAAAACTGTCTCACTGTGATTCCATTCCAGAAAGTTGGTTGTTATTTTTAAAATAATCAGTGCAACAAACAGTTTTTAGGTGCATAAATTCTTAAATACGCATTAAAATCACTAAATTTTCAAAAGCTGACAACTTGGGTCTTTTGGTGTTGTAAATTTCAGATATTGACTGATATTAATAGAACCTATTCCAAATACATCCTTAATAACATAGAACTGGGATAAAAATGAATGGATATAAAATTCTGGAAACTTTTGTTATTTTTTGGCAGAAAATTAATTGATCAAAATTAAAAACTATACGCAACTTACTGGCATTATTCTATCTGTATTTAAAAAAGCAAACACTTTGCTATTCATTTTTCCTAAAACATTTCAATAAGTACTCTCACAAATATCCTCCCAAGTGTTAACTTTAGAAAGAAATAGTAAATGGCACTTGTTTGGTTTGAAATGTACTTTCTGTTTAAAATAGTAAATTAAAATAACTGGTCAACAATGCGAATAACTCGTTTTTCTACTCGCTTTTGTTTGAAAGTAGATATGAGCATTTTTATGAGGTCTGTAAAAAAACAGTATTTGAACACTTTTGATCAGCACTGTATATATTCATTCAATGCATGATCTATGAATTTTACTGTTTCAGAAAGGCATAACATGGGGTGAGGTCTGTGAGGGGAGGGTGGTTGCATGCCCGTTTTGCTGAAAAACTAATCTGCCTTGCGCCTCACCAAGTATGATACATGTGCATGCAATTGACATGCGTATTTTAATATCATAGGAACCAAAACTGACACGATCAAGAGTTCGTAAAGTTGCTGAAACAACTGGGACTGCTCCAGATCCATTGCTACTTGTGGTATGTACAGTGTACATATCCTACTGTAGAAGTCACCTACTCTCACGTTTTCATGCAACTATTTCGTATGTACTAATTCGGAAACTGAATTTCAAGAGTTCGTTAACAGGCATGAACTTTCTTCTTTAGAAAGAGACTATTATACACTCGCCGGTAAAGAATGTTATATCTCCATTTAAACTGAAACGCAAAGCACCGGATACTTTTAACACACATGATGAGATTGATAGAACTGATCAAAAAGAAGAAGACAAGGATGTCAACCAAGTAAGAAATGCAATGAAAGCCTGTAAGAGCACAAATATTATAAAAATCAAATCTGTATATAGCGGCACCGAACACCCTTTCTCGAATGTCCCAAAAAGTGGACGCGGGAACTTTTTCCACGGTCCTTAATTATCGTATATGTATGTGTGTTTCTCTTGATAACAGGAGATTGAGGTTCCCTTGGCTGATCTTACCTTCTCGGAAGGCGGCTCTTCTGATGAAGAATATGATCCTTTGAAAGAACATGTGGTGAGTGATATCATTTAGCGCTAAGTGCAGTATTTTTGAACATAAGTTCACAAATATACGTTGTTTGTCATTAATATTATCACCAGTGTATCACAACTGTGTAGTCATTATGACTTGTGTAGCTACACACGTGTATATAGGTTTAAAATGCTTCTTCCAATTACCCGAGGACCATAATTTTTCTTAATTGCCATGCCACGTACGGTTAATATACACAGTGAAGTACATAATTATAAGAGAAAATATGTATTTTGAATATCTACAGGATGGTAGTGAAGACGATTCGGAGAGTTGTGTCTCTAGTACCAGGTAACATAACTGCATGTGTTGTACTGAACGAATTCGCCGTAAAAAGTCCTGTAGAATCGCTTTCTATTTTCTACTTTCTATTAGTTAGCGCGAATGAATTTTCCTTTTGGAAAACCTCTTAATATACCTGTATTAAGGTCAGGGCCGTCGAGAGAAATTGGGGGGCCCGGGGCAATTTTTTTCTGGGGCCCTATGACGTCATGGTTTTAAATATCTGCGAGGCATAAAGTACTTCAAAGCGATGTTAAAAAGTTTAACAAACAAACTTCTTTACAAACAATATCAACGTATCTTAGAAATTAAAGTAACAATGGCTGTCACTCGTATTTTCGACTAGTGTGCGAATAATACACCGAGCCCACCATTTTTTTAAGGTGCTTTAATTTTTTAAGGCCCTGATTAAGGTTATTTAATTTATGGCAATGATATGTATCTAATGCATTTAATGTAGTGACCTTGCTTCACCTGAGCCATTACGTCGTACATCACGAGTCAAACGGCGGTTACTGACAGATCAGATCAGCAGTCTTCAGCATGATGATAAGAAGGATGAAAATACAGCTTTAACTACAGGTACTTTACTACATAAACATATTAAGCATCATGTATTGTTTTCCGAAATTTCCATCTGGGTATTTTAGATGCTTTGATTTTGATTGAAAAGATGGGTCTCTGATCGGTCTATACTCTATAGTTCAATAATTTTAGTTTAACATTAACAGGAATAGTCGCCATCTTATCACAGTATATATGTACAATAATGCGTGGCTTAGTGTAAGAATTACAATCCGAAATGTGAAACTTTAATTATCCGACCGCTTTCTGCAAGGGTAATGACTTTTTAAAGAACATTGCATACAGACGTTTTTATAACTTTGTTTTAAATAGCGTTGTGCCTTGTGGTGTATTTCCTGTAAATGACATTCCAGGTTATCAATGTTTTTCAGGTCCGGAAGAATTGTCATCTCAATTCAAAGTTCCTCTACCGATTTCAAAGTCAACAGATAAGGTAAAATATACATTTAAATATTGTATGTATCGCTCTATTCGATGTCGCTTCCGTGTTAAGAGATGCTTTGTCCAAGAAGAAGATGACTTGCAAGCTCTGTGATTTGAATGCTGCAGAGTGCGGTGTCGAGGTGTTTGCTGTGATATATGTAGCTAGTGCAATAATTTAATAGCGTGATGATATTAAACGATCGCTTTATTGGTTACATTCTGCAGAGAGTCCATTGTTGTGAACAATTTGCATTAACTGAAACCTAACCAAAAAACCAAACAAACCATAAAACAAACCATAAATCTCCACAATCTCTCTTGACTAATCGTTACTTTATTACAGTGCAATATTCAATACTTTTATCTTCTATTCATATCTAAAGTATAAATACGATACTTTAATGTTTTTAGAAAGAAATCGAGGAAACTGACTTGATTGCGGAAAGAACAAGATCTAGACTTCCACTGACTGATACGAGCCTGGAAAGTATAGAAGGTAACTGTTACTGATCAATACAAAACTTAATCACGCGTTGACATGTATAAAACGCCGTAAATTTATCGGAATGAGTTGCTCCTTTCCCGCTTAGTTTTTCTGATACTTGCTATACCACTCATTATTTTTTTATTTTTTTTACAGCTCAGTTTGTTCCCCCGGATCAGACACCAGATCTTTACGATATTATCAATCTTGATGATTTAGAGCAAGACGATCTTGATTGGCATAAATGGTTATTTGGTCTTAACGCTGAGAAAGGTGAAAATACTTCAGTTGATATAGCTAGCTATCTAACGAAGGAGAGGAAATATCAGTGCCCGTAGCTGTACTGAAAAAGTAGACACTATATACATGTAGTCTGTACTTTACGAAACAAATAGACACTACAACTAGATATATATAGTTTGCACTGTACAAAACAATCAGACGTACACTACATACATGTATAGTCTGTACTGCGCAAAACAAGTGGACACTACATACACGTAGACTCGTCTGTACTGTGCAAAACAAATAGAGAGTAGATAGATGTATATAGTCTGTTCTGTGCAAAACAATTAGACAGTACATACATGTGTAGTCTGTGGGCTGCAAAACAAATAAACACTACATACATGTTTAGTCTGTACTGTGCAAAACAAATAGACAGTACATAGCTCTGTGCAAAACAATTAGACACTACATACACGTGTAGGCTGTACTGCGCAAAACAAATAGACACTACATACCTGTACTCTGTGCTGTACAAAATCAGTGGACACTACATATGTGTAGTCTGTACTGTACAAAAATCAAGAGACATTACATAGCCATTAGCCAGATGTCATGGATTTTAATTTTTCGCTGAGTACATTATTCAAAAAGACACAAAATCACCTAGCTTTGAATCAACTGCAATAAACCTATGTGTATGCATGATGTGGTAACGTCCTTGGCGAAATTGTTCGCGAGTGTCTAGACTATAGTGTTGAGATATTTTATCATTGCTCCAAAATTAATGATTTTTGTTAAATACAGGAGCAACAGACACTGAAGATCCTGAGGATTCAGAGTATAATTTCATGGCGGAAGATCAGAAAGAAGAACAGGAAGAATATCGAACTGATCGAGCTGTGACAATCTCACGTAAGCTTTATTATATTGCAAAAATATTTTCATAAGCAGCGAGAATTCTTAACCAGAGTGTGAATACCGACCATTCCACCCCCATATATATGTTGCTTGTTTCCTTATGTACACTTCTAAGATTTTGGACATTCGAAAATTTTTTTTTGATACGTACATTCTTACCAGTCCCTGTTTCAAATGTGCAAGCTCAAATCAAACAGTGATATTGTATCATGAATATTTCGTGCATCCCCTTTGTATGTTTTTGTTTCGTACTGGTTCATACTGCTCCATACTGTATGTGGTGAACAAAATTGCTAATGAGAAAACAGTATTAAAATATGATAGAGTATTAGGATTGCTGACTCCGCTTATGAATATTTAGAGAAAGAGTTGGCCGAACTCTTTGAAGAATTTTTAGCCGAGGTATGACCTTTTATTGTTTGTTCACATGAGTATTACAAAGACATTTTACAAATTATCGAACTAACTTAGTGAAATTGCGATTTGAATGATTCACTTTTTGATTCATGGATTATTACACTTTGAATATTACGTTTCAAAATCTAATATGTTCATTTCTTTCTGTAGTTCGGTGATGAAATTCCTCTGACGGATGAAAGGAACAGGTAGCTACATACATACGTTCAATGCCATATTTTCCCGAAATTTAATAGTAGAATCTTCGCTAGGAGATAGTTATTCGAATATTATTACTATTATAATCTTCCAGTGGTGGATATTCCTAAAATACATGCATGTATTGGATAGTTTCACACATTATGAGCATGCATGTGATTGACTATAGACATAGTTACAATGACAACATTATAATTTAAATTACTAAAGGCTGCTTTCCATGGTCGCGTACGTGTTGTGCGCATGGGTCAACAAATGCATACTAAAATATGCGGAAAACTAAGATATTTTTCATATATGACATATATAAGGATTTAGACTTTTACGTGCGTGCACGTCCGTATAAAAAACGCGACAGTGGAAAGCAGCCGTAAGTGGTAAATAAATATTTTGTTCACTATTTACGCCTTAACGGCCTTAAAGTCCTGTGTCCTACCGGCTTCGCCCCTGCAAGCCTCTCTTGACGTATTTAATATGATATTATGATTTACTCTGGACACATGTTTCAGATATACGACTCGTAATTATGTGTGGAAATTGCTACCACGTATATTTTAGTTCTGTAGCTTCACTGTTGTCGTTTCAGTTTACAAGCGCTGGAAGCTCCCGCCGTACCGTATATAGAAGGAGTTGGAATGACTTTGGAACAACGGGCGTGCTTGATTACACAATTACAAAAGGTAAATTTGCAACTGCAAATAAATAGAACTTGCACCGTAGATAAAGTCCTTATATAGGTAATGAATTGCAGTGAGAAAATTCCATTTTTAATACAACGCATTGTTCAGCAAATGCTCAAACACCATAATATATACATACTTTATTATATACGTGAAAGTTTTTTATAATTATGCAGATACAGTATAAAGCAGCGAGTGTGCCTCCACATCTAAAAATATTGTTCTTGCAACTTGTGTGCAATGCAGTTGGTTTGTAACAGTCCATACGACAAAGCCTATTTTGCCTTCTTACGCTGCAGAATGCGTGGCTTATTATTTACTTGAATGGCGCAAGTATGCACGAGACTGCCATTGACAATATCAAACTGGCTAAAAGCGAGTAGGTGCTTAAAACACTTGAAAATAGCTTCAAGTGGGTAATTAAATAATTCAAGGTACTTGAAAAGTGCTTCAATCTAAAATGATGCATGAAATTGATTGGAGAGTACTTGAAAGAGAACAAGAAATGATATACCAATTCATTTTTAAAACGTCTAAATCTGACCTGAAGTGCATGTTGATTTTTACATTTATATTTGATGAAAAACATTCTTGTTTAGTGCTATAAATGAAGAGGTAAAAAATTATGGTTCGCTCGATCGTTAGAGTTCGGTATAGCGTGCATGCATTCCAAGCACGAACCCTGAATGACTTCGAGTATATTCAAGATGAATGTCAACATTTACGTACTCAAAAAAGTTGGCCCATCTCCGAATTTCTATGTGTACCATTATGTATTCTTACCTCTCGTAAACAAAGCTTTGGCGACTAGACCTGCTGTAGGGCGTAGAGAATAACTTATTGCATATTTTTCGTGTAAATCGTTAATTTTTTTGCGATTTTGTCCTTCCTTTGCCTTTTAGCATACTCAACTGCTTGTCCAAGTGACGCTGTTGTCTAAAGAACGTTCTGATTTGAGTTTAATAACAGAATCATGCGAAGGATTACTTCAGGATATGATACGCCTCAACGATGTCTCCACGAGCAATTACGTCACTCGATTGGTAGATGATAAACACGCGACTCCTACTGTATTTTCTTCCGTTAAACTTTCCGAGGCTCTCAGGTAAACTGCAACTCTTGGTAGGATTATATAATACAAAGTAAATATGAGAAATGTCAAGACTTTTTGAGATTAATCTATTGCTGCTAACCTGACATAACAGTAAGTTGTTAAGGCACCACCTTTTTTAGTATGTCAATGGTGCAGCGGCTGCGAAAGATCGGGAGCATTTATATATTCCTGTTAGCATACTGTGGATATAACTAGTTTGAAGAGAAACTGATAATGCAGAACCTGAATAGATGAAAATTTGAACCCCAAAACTCCACAGCTAGCGATCTCCACCGGCCGCTGCGAGTGTGTTAACACATTCAATTTACAATAGAGAGCTACAGATGTTTTCAGCAACACGGGCGTGAAGCGTACTTTATTTTAAGACGATAATTAAAGTGCCTATATCACTCGTGGGATTTTTATGCATTTAAAAAGAACGTAAAAAGTTAGTGAATATGTTAAAAAACATTTTTTGATTTAGGGCAATAATTTGGAAGATACAAGCCTCTAAAGTAACTGCGGTTCCTGAGTCCCAACCTCCTGGGTTTAAACACGCGGCTATTTAATTTGAAACTGCCCATTGTTTACAGGAGTTTGGGACTCAGGTAGTTTAAAGGCTAGTATCTTCAAAATTATTGCACTAAATCAAAAAACTTTTTTAATCTATTAACTAAGGTAACTTTTTACATTCTTTTCAAATGCATAAAGATTCCACGAGTGATATAGGCACTTTAAGGCACACGTGTATTATCACAAAACAATAATATATTCTTGGTTTGCATATGACGTCGTAATCAACCATTAGGCGCCATCTTTGATGACTGTACAAAGTTTAATTCTGTTTTTTATGGGAACAAACTCGTTGATTTACTTTTTCCTTGCTTATTTTGTCACTGCTTATCATCTCTGTCGTATTATTGGGTGGGCATTGAAATACAGCAACGATGAAAAATTTATTTGTGCACATGTTTTGAAAAACAACCAAGATAATGGCAATTGCAAACCATGCACCTATTGTTTCATTTAGCAATATGACGTTAGAAAGGCCCGACTGCGCCCGACACTGCCAATGTAAATGTTTCTTATCAGGCTATAGCGTTTTCGATAATATTTTTTACTAATGACCGGCAGCCGAGTTTAACATGAGTTTTTCGTTTTCAGAGTAATTAACCTTCCCCGTTCGTCTGATACATCGACTGCGACATCGCCGAAGCCTGAAGACGAGTCACGTGAGAGCACATCAGGTCCTGTCGCTAAGGAAGTGATCAAGGTAATAGTGTCATCACCTGTGTTCATATACAGGGAATTATTACCTCAGGTCACCTTTGATGCTGGAAAGACAACAAATACTCGAGCAGCTTTCCTTCAGAGCGAGGACAACTTACTTGTGTTAGGATTGGACCAATATGGCCATAATTGGAGTGAAATTAGGAAGCATTATCTGCCAGCCAAGACTACCAAACAAATCAAGATTCGTCGCAAAAATTTGTGTTCAAATCGTGCTCCAGATAATGTCGTGAAACAGTATAACGCCTCTCACGAGATACCAAGCTTACCCACGGTTCCTGCTGCTCCAGGTACAGAATATAATCGATTTTGAACCAAATATTTTTCTACATAAACATGACAAAGCATGTTTCAAACGTCGTGCTTCTCATGTGCCAAACGCACTAACAACAAATGATAATGAGCCACCACAACTGATTATTTAGTTTTTAATACGTTCGGCACGTGTGAAGCACGGGTTTAAAAATTGCTTAACTTTTCGCTCACGAAACTTTAAAATTTATACTATTTATGACGATTATAACATAAATTGGGATCGTCTGTTAAAACTCAACCTCGGAATTTCCCGAATGAAGTCCGACGGAACATATTTTACTTTGGGGACCTAAATTTAAAAGGGATTTCGTCTGACCGGCCACGAAATGATTCTAAGTGTTAACCATCCAAACCAGAGACACAAAGGTAGTCCATGTAATCTACACTACCTGTTTATTCACGCTAAGTAAAATATTCTTTTATTATCCGGGGGCTAAGCTGACTTACATTAACTTTTATAGGTGAGTGGGGGTGGTGGCTGTAATAGTTTTCCTTAGCTTTCTACCTTTTCCCGTCGCCTCTTTAGAAGTAATTTTGTATGAATTGAAATTTACCTGCATTACAGAAAAATAATTGCATGAAAGTAGATGCGTGCACTTCTGTACGAAAGATTCTGAGGTTACGTTTATTAACCCGCTGTATGAGGTGATGGTCCGCTTATAGTCGCTTTATTCGTAGCACCTGAAGCTCCGCGTCTTATACTTCCTGCCGTTGTTGGAGCAGGTGCGAGTCCTGCGTTGTTGAAGAAATCAAATTCCCAGCAGACAATTACTAACGGGAAGAAAAAACTTGGCAGGAAAAGAAAGAATGTGAGTAAATCTTTCATGTTTCACTAAGGTTAGAAAACCATGTTTGCATTACAATGATGCCTAGGAAATGCTCGAAAGAAATTTCAAGCATTGCATATTTACATTTGGCAGATTTTTACTCACATTATAGGCGTCATTTAGCCCCCTTTAATTTCTAGGTTTTAGGCAGCTTTGATTCTTCAACTTTTTCCGCAGATAAAGCCGGCCACTGTGAAGATATGCAAGACCACACCACATCCAAAGAGTGAAATAAGTAAAGAAATTGCTGCCAATCCGTTTGTTCCTGGTGTTTCAAATAAGGTAAGGCCAAAGCTAGTATAATAATTACATTAGGTTTTTGTTATTCATTAGTTTCTACGGATTACTTGCCAGAAAATTAGGCAGGAATCGCATGTAATAAGTGAGCACTTTGATTATCCCTCAAATTCTTCATATACCATAAACATTAGGACCTTTCAATACTCGTATTGTTATCACAACTGTGCTAACCGTTGCCATGTCTTTCAAATAAAAATCCGGTGGAATTTCTGTATTCGGAACTCGGTTAGTAAATGAATATTTCTACATAGGTGCTGCCAGCCAACTTGGAAAATTTACAACACATGAAAAGTGGAAATGTTGAACAAGGAACTTGTCCTACGTCAGTTCATTATCCACCGGTCTATGGTATACCATATGAGGTAAAACAGAGTGTGGCACGCAAAGATGTCACCGTCAGAAAACATGCGGTGTATACTCTTCTTGATTATATCGACATAGGTGTTTACGAAAACTAAAACACTCATATTTTCCATATTTCACTTGTGAAATATGAAAGAAATATGTAATTCAGCTGCATGTTATCGGAATCCGATTTCCGGAATTTCGCCCTGTATTTTAACCATGTTACGATTCTTCTTTTCGTAGAATATTCCGACTATTATTGTGAAGGATCCAGTCATTAAAAACACCGAAAGTCTTCTAATCAGCGGGCGACCGCCAGGTGTCCCGTTTAATGTCCGCTTAGTGGAAGTTAGCAAAAATGCTACATTGGAAGGTATTAACACCCAGGCCAACGGCAACAATGCTGGTGGGAATGGAAGCTCTACAAGGTAAATATGTTTTCCTGCCTGGCCAATAAAATTTCAGTTTTTATAAGTCAATTTTAGTTGATTCTGTTATCCCTTGTTTCGTAACAAACATCATTCGAGTGCATCGGTATTGTCAAAGTCAGATTCCAATACTCCTTTTAAAGGCTGGTTTCCACTCAGGAAAATTATCTTTCGGACCGGATTAAACAGTGTAGTTTCTTTTGTGTTTAAAACAATTAGCTTTGATAAAAATTAAAATTAGCACTGATAAAAGAAACGTTTCTGTCCGATGCCGTCCAGAGGATGATTTCCCCGAGCGAAAACCAGCGTTAACGTAGCCACTTGACCATGGTCTATATAATAACAAAATCTTGTTGTAATAATAAACTTTCAACACTTGAGCGAACTGTACGGTGGAGAATTCCATGGTCATGTATAATTCAGACGAATCACAATATGAGTATATACAAATGGAACAAAATAATAGTGTAAGGTCAACGTTACGGTACTAGATAAAGAGCATAAAATCAACATAAAGTTTTAATAAAATAGATCAATAAGTGAAATTGTTACACGTTAATTACTGTGATAATAAATAATTCCCGACCTGCATGCAAGTATCCATTCAGTTTTTATGTTGGTGAGTGCGTATGGTGTTCTCATTTCTCTTGCTCGTTTCCATTTTCTTTAGAACCTCTGTTTCTTCACCTAACGACAGAATGAGGCAAATATTGCCATATTTGAAGCCTTTGCTAAGGCCTGCTGAAAACATGCCCGTACAAACGTTTCAAACAGTGCAAAGGCAATCATTGAATCTAAATATCCCCGCGTCCACGTCGACATCGCTACCAAGTCAAATATTAACATCCCCACACCAACAGAACATTCCCATACCAGCCTCACAGACGTTACCGAATCAAACAACTGTTGTTAGTTTCACACAAACCTTACCAACGGCTCAAAAACAGACGCTAACTCAGAGCTCTTCCACACCAACCACACAACTTGTAGAAAATCAAACATCGACTCCCGAACGCAGTTCCCCAAGTGAAATCGCAGCTGAGATGACTACGGATCATGCTTCTTGCACAATTTTGCAAGGTTCAGAGAAAGAGAATATACAACCAACTAGCGAGGAAACTCTTGGTGGAAGCGTAGACGATGGAAATCGTGAAGGCCTGCCCACTGATACAAGTGAAGATGCAAAGGTGATGATAATATTATAATACTTAAACGTCCTTCGATCTACACATGCAGGCGCAGAAAAATTACTGAAAACATCTGTTTAAAGCGCTAATTTTAAGGAGCTGGCATAAATTATGCTCAACAGTACAGTGTTTCCTATATTTAGATTCGTGCTCTCTCATTCGCGGAGTCATATCTCAACAATGTCAAGGTAATCTAAGCATTTTGTACTCTTATTTTGCCTCGCTTAGGATTTTACGTGCACGTAGTTATAAAGCTTACGATTTTAAGCCCTGTTTACACTACACTCGATTTATTGGCACGGCACGGCTAAAATGGGTACCCGTCCCCATTTCATTTGTGCTCGGCCTTTGTTTTGGTAGCCTGAACACTAATAAAATTGGGTACGGGTACCAATTTTAGCCGTGCCGTGCCGATAAATTGAGCGTATAGTGTAAACGGCGCTTTAGTCTACAGCCCCGTTTACACTACACTCAATCTATCGGCACGGCACGGCTAAAATTGGTACCCATACCCAATTTTATTAGTGTTCAGGCTACCAAAACAAAAGCCGAGCACAGATGAAATTGGTACGGGTACCCATTTTAGCCGTGCCGTGCCAATATATCGAGTGTAGTGTAAACGGGGCTTATATATGCATGCATATGTTATTTCAAAATGGCTTGTGCAAAATATCATAGTGATTACTTCAATATAATTAATATAATATCTGCCTTACGTTATATAGAGAGAGGTGAAGAAAGACAGCCTTACTTATCAATCGTTCCTAAGAGTTCTCGCGGATTCAAAAATTAATGCCTGGAGTCCAACAAGGGTAAAATATCGAAAGCTCTTTTTATTTATTCTATATTAGCTACGCAAATTGAGCTCCAAAAAATCTCGGCACTAATCAGATGAATGACTATATGTATATCCATGATTGCACTTCTGGGGCCGGTTGTTAATTCGAAAGACGTTTAGCTTAAACGGTTGTTTAAATGAAACATACCAATTACTGTTAAACAAAAGTGTTATAATTGTAGAGTTTTTAGCTGCTGAGAAATATCGTATTAACACACGTGAAAATAACGTTATTTTAAATATTTTTAAAAAGATTTACAATGAAGTTGCTGTAGTTTTGAAAGATTTTCCGGACTTGGTTCGTGATTTTGTCGGTTTTCTTGAACCTCATCAGGCCTTGGATGCTGGAGAGGTAAGATTTTTTTGTGGCGGAAAAAATCCATTTGTATATTTTTATCTTCACAAAATGCAAAAGCAATTGTATTGATAACATCGAACTAATTGCCTTTTTTTTCTAACTTTCCATAGTTTATGCGAAATAAGGATATTTTAAAAGCGAGGGCATTTCTTGAGCGAGTTGAGGTAAGTTACATTATTAGAAGGGTCTTTGTGGGATATATCGAGAATGCTTCTAAAAAAAATTCAATGTTGGTCACACTATTCGAGCTTTAAACAAATTGCCGGCCTTTGACGCATACATAATCTCTTTTCTCTGAACAGAACCATTTCTCAAAGAATCAGTCACATTTTCAAAAGATTATCAAGGCATTCTCAGCGTTCAACTCGCGGGAATCATTATCGAGTGAGAAAGAAGAGAAGGTACTTGCAGCAATTTTAAAGAAACATTTTTCACCAGTGGGAAAAGCGTTACTAATAAATAAAGGGTAAAAAATATAAATAAGTAAATAAACCTAAACTCTATTACTTTAGGTAACTATTTTATGTGGGGTTTTTTTCAGTTGTACGAAGCAGTCGTTCCTCTCCTAAAGGGACAGCAATATCTGATCGAGGAATTCAATTCATTTTTCAAGCAATTAAAACCCGAACAATGGTAATGATTGCAAGTTTATATATTTATATAATTATATGCCGGATACAAAACTTCCTCCTCCGTCGATGTATACTAATAATTCCTGGCATACTTTGTAAACCACCCGATAAAACTTGAACATGCAGTACAAAGTTATACGTATTTAGGCGTTACTCATTTTCCTGGTGGTTGATGATCGCTAGCTGCTACTGACAATTTTGCCGGAGATTCAATTATTTTTTGCCCTCTGCATAATATATTTTGTTTTGCATCCGACTCGATTTATGTGAATACGAGTCAAAATTTCTTCAGCTATGTTGAATAGATGGAACGCTCTATTTTGTTTGTCTTATTTTATTCCAATTTTATTGTTATTTCAGCCACAGTGATGATTTTGAGGAAGTTGACCTTGGAAGTGGAAGTGAAATCGAGGTCAGACTGTATTTAATCGTCATGATTTTATGGATATAATAGCGGATAAATAGAGAGCCCCACGTTCAGTATTGTATATGATGCCGTTGCTTACAAAGTACCCGTTTAAAACTGCAAAGCTGTGTCTTGTCTCCAACAACACCAACCCTCCTTCTCAGATACAGCCCTAATCTGGTTGATTAACATTTATCTTTATAGACCAAGGGCCGTTGAATAAAACGCTTTAACTACATTTTGCATATAGTTCAATCCTAGTTAACTCGGAATTACCTAACTCACAACTGGCTCCAGGAGTGAAGGGGTTAGGCGAAATATTTCCGAAAGCGATGATATTTCCCCAGGGCGAGGTAGCTCTTTTTAAAAAGGTGTATAAAACACCAGAATATTCGCGGAAAATGATTCAAATATCTTATGGAATATCAGTTATAGAACCTGGTTTTTCTCCTCGTCACCCAGCTTCATGATACTATACGTCTTCATTTTTTAGGTTGATGATTTCGAAGAGCTTGTCATACCAGACGTGAAGAAAAATTTGACAAAGACAAGAGAATTCGATAAGACGCCGGTAAAACCTACCAATAGGAATATCTCTAGAAAATATCGGAAGTTAAAGAAGGGTGACGATAACGATAAAAATGCCGGTGAAAAGGACGGCGATGATCTTGATGAAGCAATCGATAATCTTGGAGAAGTGAATGATTTCCCTGAAGATATGGAGGATAATTGTGATAAAGTTTTAGAATCTGATGAGGAGGATTACGATGAGGCCATGGATAAAATTAACAGTGATAGTGAAACACTGGAAAATTTTACTGATACCGAGAATATAACGAAATATGCCAGTGATAATAGCAACCCTAGTACTCCAGCTAGTGAATGCAAGTCAGCGGATGATCCGTTTGATGAAGATTACATTGATTCACCTGAGGCAAGCCAAGAGAGTCAGATTACGTCAGCATCGGAAGCTTTTTCGGACTGGAGTAGTGAGACTATTGATATGATCGCAATAACAAATAATTCCCCAGGGTCTTTGGTACAGTGCCAGAACTCGGCGGCTAGTGATGAAATAAAATCAAAAATTGTTTCTATTGAAAGCCAAAAAAATATTGCAATACCTGGTTCTTCAAAGTGTGGTTCGGAAGAGAAACCTGAAGACTCTGTACAGTGTGCAGGAGATATTTCTCAACACCAAAATGTAATACCTGTCAACAAATCTTCAAATGATGTGGGAAAACGGATTTCAGCGAACAATCTTGACGTGGACGAAAATGGAAAGTCGGTTATCTGGACGAGGTACGTCGTCTCCCTTTATATTACAATTTCTGATTTTTGAATAATTTTTTTAATATAGCAAAGTGATCAAAACCAAAATGTGTTTCATTTAAAGAAGTGACTTCCGTGTTTGTAGGGACGATGACAAGAAAATCTTACAGCTGTTTCAAACACGAGGATCGTCCGAAGGTATTTATCAAGACCTCGCACAACAACTTCAGAACAAAACCGCGGCTCAGGTATTTATTCATTTGGTGTTTTTTCGGGTTTATTCACGATCTATCCAGGAACCGATCATCCTACTAAGTGAACTGAGGCGAGAGTACTGCGTCCTAACGTTCCTCACTTGAGCTAAGTACCCTGGAATGGTCTGATGGCGTATTACCTAGATCTTGGAACATACTTTCGCAACTATAATTAAACCATTCATTAAGGTGACCAATAACTACGGAATCTTCGGCAATGACACTAGAGTTTTACTTTTGAAAATGATTAGTGACGTGATCGTTAAGAACATTAAAAAGATCATTAGGCCAACAAACACAACTCATCAAGCTATTAAAATGGCTCCATAAGTCTTGAAATAGTGAAATGTAAATTAAGTGTCCAAATATTTTCCTGGAAGCTTGGCTTCTGTTCTATTCGAAAATAACGTTATTTCATCTTTTTAAAAAATCGCACATTGCAGAATTTTTCTTAAAACTTTTCTATCGATAAAGCATCAAAAATGATACTACGCAATACTTTTAATGGGATAAAAATTGTTGGTCACCGAACTCCTTTGCGAAATAAACACGAATTGTACTCAATTTGGTGGCCATTTTTTAACGTTTTACGCTCTAGGTATGTTTCCTATTAAATTTTTATGTTTTTGCCAAACATTAAATGTTCAATATACCCTTGTTTAAATTAAACATTCAGCATTGATCCCATGCGGAACAAAACAGATTATCAGAGAATGATCTTCATCTTGCCCAAGTTACTGTAGGTTAATAATTCCTCTCAGGTCAAGCCAACGTGACCTAGAAATGCGCAGATATATATATTACCGTTTACATGCATCATGTGTTTTATTCAGGTGGAAAGTCGTTTTCGTGTATTGCTCAGCTTGTTATCTGGTGGTAATAATGAGCACAGTAGTAGTGATCAATCAGGAAGTGAAAGTGAGGGAGAAAGCTGTGATGAAACTGTGGAGACGTAGGAAGAATGATTATTGGGGTCAAAGATATGCCTACCTTGGCGAACTTTTTGTCGTTTATTTATTAAAGACATCAATCAATGCGGTGCCTAGGTCAGGTAATGCGCACCACCTAATGGGGAAGCCGTACAGAAATTTTATACCATGTGATGCTTTCTAACGATGCAGTATTGTACAAAGTTGTTAATCATTATTTTAAGATGCTCTTGAACAAACGTTTGCCGTATTTTTACTTTTTGTGTAAAGCGAGAAAGTGGTTAAAAATTTGCCAGCACTTTAAAACACAAAAATATGCCCACGAGAAAGAAACCGTATCTTTCAATACGATAGTTATTGTAATCGTATCTTTCAACCGTATGTTTGAATACGAGAATTCAATATTTTGCGTTTAGCTTGATGAAATTTAGCCCGTCGATTTATAGGCCTTAATTAATTTACTCCTATTATTTCCCCCACCAACCCTGTATTTTATTCAATGAGAAGTCATATATTTGTAACTATGGCGACAGCAATCGAAAGTGTTGCAAATTTGTGTCAGCTATAAGCAAAATCATTCTTTTTTTGCTTAAATGATGTGAGAAAATTTGGGATTTCCTTAAATGATGTGAGAAAAACGACATAATTATACGAAAAAAAATTCTTGTATGCTAGTTGTGCAAACCGTGCGGTCAACAACAATAGAAATGAGCTGGAACTAGACGTAAATTCCTGTCAGCTAAATTTAATGCTTAATTTCCGCGCTTAGAGCTTAGGATCTTAAACTTCCAGTTTGGTTTGACAATCACGTACGACATTTTTATGCTCGATGTTTTAGATGGCTAATTATGTATGACTGCGAATCAGCGCCTTGAATAAAATGATGGTTTTCGATGAAATTTCCTCACAATGCTCACTTCATATTGTTATAAACAGAGAGCTTAAGGCTATCCCACAATAACGTTTTCAAGCGTTTTCACATTCGCTGTTATGAAAAAACGGTTTCAACCACCGTCAATTTACAATAGAAGTTAACGACAAGACGCTTGCTAAGCGTTTACTCGAGTTAATTAAAGGTGCTGTTACACTACGCAACTTTTCTTGCAAGTTGCGGTGCAATTCTACTCCCGGGCCATTTAAAGTTGGCAAATACCAACATTTCTTACAATCTGCAAACGTTTTCTGAGAATTTTGAACACTCTTTACAAATTAAGATCAATTGTATTACAAGTTGCAAGGAGAGTTGCATTGTGTAACAGCGCCTTAAAGGAGTTACTTTCAGCTGATAAAATTTATAAATAAAAGCAGAAGATTGGCAGGCGCTTCAAAAACATCGCAGGTTAACATAAAACGAGGGTATCTTTAAGAGGGCCGGGAATGGGGAGTCGATTGCATTTAGCAACAAACTGATATAATTACTCTGTCGCTCACGCCGGAGTTGGAAATTTGCCTTGGCTTTGTTTTGTTTTGTTTTTTTCGCCGTCGCAAGAGTGTTTGGCGCGAAATAAACTAGTATTTAAGATGAGTATGTGACGGTATTTATCTACGTCCCAGTTTTGTCTCCCAATAGTTGTGGTGCACAGCTTTGGCTAATTTTCCGATGCGCGATTCGATTTCGCTCGCATGATACAGCAATTCCTCCAAGAAGAACAAATAAACCGTTCTTTTGATGCTGTTCGATTAAGTTTAGATTTAATTGGGGTCAGAATATATTTAATACATGTAGATTATCTACTAACCCTGAACGTCACATCTTACCATTGACGGCCCCATCAAATGTTGTGGACTTTTATTAAAGGGGCTTTAGCCTTTAGGGCAGCGGAATATCGTTAATTTAGTGAGGCCGTTGTGGGCAATATTGAAATATTCGTCGTGGCATAAAACAATGAGGACACTTGCACTCTTCAGAGGCCTTTGTCATAAAACATCACGCAGTGCAGCGCGCGAGATCTCAAGAACACGCAAATATACGAGAATTTTTAACACAGATAACATCCAACACCCCAGGGGTCGAATGCTTGTTAAGTTTCGAATTTCAATTCGTATAATTTATAAATACAGATCATATATACTCAAATATGGCGTTCAAAATAGCCTCTGCATGCAGCAACTATCACGTTCTCAACCTCATTGGTGGATATCGAGCATCGTACGGGTTGTTTGCAGCCCTGAATCATGGAATATTTGAATATTTGGAAACGAAAGACGGGGGACGAACGGCTCGTCAGACAGCGAGGGACTTGATTTTAGACGAGACTGCGACGACGGTTTTACTTGACAATTGCACGAGCGTAGATCTTTTGGTGAAAGAAATACCAAACGGTGAAGTAGAAAATGCTCTCTATTCAAACTCAGAACAAACGAAGCGATATCTTCTTCCTAAAAGTCCGGAATCGTTGTATGGATACGCCATTGTCGAAGCAAAAACCATGTCAAAGCTGGTTGCCAATTTCAAGCACACGGTGAAGGAAGGAAAATGGCAGTGGGAGAGAGCATTTGGTGTTTCCTTAAAAGATGAATGCTACACCAATTTGTTTGACAACAAAGAAAAAATGATCGAATTTGTAGAAGGGATGGGTTGCCGTATGAAGATGTCAGTGAGCTCAGTCTTTAGCCCGTTCGACTTCTCTGAATTCAACCATCTTTGCGATCTCGGAGGTTTGTTTGCATGAAGCTTTTAAGTGTTCCTTTTACCTTTCTCATGCGCGCAATGCCATTGATTATCTGATCATGACTTGAATATCCAACTTGACATTTCGGGTTTTGACGGCACTGTGTTTAGGAGTGATTTAGTTTAGCATGAATATAAGGGTTTCCTTGAAAACACACAAATCGTCCCTGTCTTCTTGAACAGTGCGATGTCAGAGAGCATGGCGCGCGCGCGCGAGAACGCAGTAAACGCTGAGATGCATGTCTAGCGTGCTGAACCAAATTATCGTCTATGAATCAAATCAACCGATTTTTTTTAAAACACAGAAATTTTCAGTATAACAAATTACAAGAACATTAACGAGACATATACATATAAATAATTATACATAATATTCCAAAGGTTAAAATTTAACTATTTTACAAGATTGCCGTGTGGGAGTCCAGTTTAAGCATTATAGTATTCGTTTACAGCCTTCCAAGACTAGGAAAATGATTGTAATTTTCGTATATTTTCGGTAAGGCCGTTCCGCAACAATGCTCCACTGCAAAGAAAGCTTCGTTTTAAACAATTAGTACGTCGCTTAGGGAGCCTCAACTACAATCGTAATCTGAGCTGCAATTCGACCTCTGTAGATAGCTAGGAGTGTTACTGTTTCGAGTTTTGAACACTAAGTTAATTTTTAACTTTTTTCGTCTCCATGAGGAGCAATCCAGATGTAGGGTATCGAGTAATGTACGTACCTGCATTAGTGTCATAGCTAGTTCGCGTAATCAATCTAACTGCTCAATTCTGTAGTTTTTTTAGTTTATTGGTTAGCATTTCACAAAGTTCGTCCCAGACCGAGCATGCAGCATGGTCAAAATGAGGTTGAATTAGTGTATAGTAGATCTGGACAGCCGTATTCATTGGAATATAAGTTATAATACGTTTTAATGCTTCTATTGCATGCCGGAGCTATCTTTTTACAAAAATTATCGATATGCACTGACCAGGCAAGATGACCATCTATAGGCTATGTACTCCTAAGACAGAATTTGTCTTATTAATTACCTTACGATTTAGTTATTCTTTGCCGAGATCCGATTATCGCGAACTCTGTTTTCACAATATTTAGACCTAGTTTATTTGTGACAAGCCGCTCATTAAAGCTTTGCAATGAGATTGCAATGAGTTTGGATACTTTGGAGGTTGTTCGCAAAATTCGACGCATAGCTGAGACTTGTGTAATCAGCAAACATCCTTGGTGTTGTTGCATGGTTCAGGCGGTTTGGTAGGTCATTTATGTAAATGAGAAACAGAATGCTCCTAAGCTGCTACCTTGTGGGACACCAGGAGTGACTGGTACAGAATTTGAGAGTTCGTTATCGACCCTACATTTTTGAGTTCGATCAGTAAGATAGGAATGGAACCAGGTTAAACCAGGTTTCATCGGTTCAACCAAGTTTTTTTTAATAGAGTAATTTGATGGAAAGCTTTTTTTAGATCAATAAACACAACGCCATGCATTTACTAGGCCGTTGTCAATATTTATATAGACTGGTCAAATGTAGCTTCAACAGTACTGTTAGGGTACTGTGGAAGGATTGAAAGCCAGTTTGACCGGCATTTAGCAGGTTATTGCCATCTAGGTATTCTTATAGCTGATCGAAGACGATTGGTTCTTGATCGGTTCTTGTTCATGATGGGTGTCACTCTAGACGCTTTCCATTCACCTGGGCATATTGTTGTTCTAATTGATGCAGCGAATACTCCATTTAGTGAAGCTGCAATCACAGCGGCAGCTATATCTTTAATAGTTTATTCGGTATTTTATCGAAACCTTCCGATATTCTCTCATCTATTCTGCTCAGCAATTGATATACGGTATCAACCTGTGGAGCTTGGACTGAGAATACCAGTTTTTTTGAGACAGAAACTTGGTTCATGTTCGGAAGGTAGAAATTTTTGAAGCACATTTTTCACCAATGTTTGAGAAATAGCTGTTATTAAGTGTTTCAGCTATTTCTCTGGGCGTAGATATTTCTTGTCTTTCAACTTTTAGTTGAGCTATTCGGTTAGTTTTACAAGCATATCGAGAGCTCAGCTCATTTACAAATTTCCAAGATTTTTTCAAATTACCATTATCTCAAGACTATTCTTGTAAAAGATTGCTTGGTTTTTTTAATTTCAATACAATATAGCCTGGTTTTTTGTTTGTCTGTATTGATGATTCCAAATTTCTAGTTCATGGCCCGATGAAATAACTTTTTCATGTAGCCTCTATAAAACATTCGGTGTTTTAGTTCATTTGTGATTCAGGGTGATTTCCTGTTTTTAATTCTTCTGGATCTAAGTGGTGCATGCTTGTTAATAAGTTTCTATCAGCATACTTTCCAAGTTATGCCACATTTCGTTTGCGTCTTGGAAATAATAAACATTTTCCCATTTTTTTTTTGTTCCAGCTCATTTAAAAAGAATTCTCGATTGAATTTTTTTATTGATCCAGTATTTATTATTCTAGGATTCTGTGGAGTTTCTATAGTGGGCCTTACGTATCATATCGATGAATATGTGTAGAGTATCAGATTATATTTGACAATATTAGCTGGCTTGTTTGTAAGACATAGATCTATTGACGTACTTGATGCAGCTGTGATTCTTGTTTGTTCATTTATCAATTGCTCTATATCATATTATGTCTAGTATTTCCTGCACTTTTTGTCTGTTTGATAATTCACTTTTTGGAATGTAGTCAACATTTAGATTACCAACAGATGACATTCCAAATTTTCAGCATCAAAAGATCCTATCATTTGTTCGAATTCTGAAAAATGACTAACTGGTTAATGAGGGGGTCTGTCCCAGGTACAAATTAATAGGTTTAAATCTTGTCTTTTTAATTTAAAACTAGGTTTTCAAGTGCATCTATCTTTAAATCATCTCGAATTTTATAGTTTATAATTGATACGGACATATATAAACACAACTTCAACTTTGCGTCCATTTGTACTTCTGCCTCTTCTAATCGAGCTCCGGTTACGTGACATTGTAGATCGCGTGTATTATTGCAGTCAGCTCTGTAAACGCCAATGCAAAATAATTAATTAGCCCAAAATGGCGGAAATTGGAGAAGCGATTGTAGGTCATTTTTCTGGCCTCGTATGCGCAGGACTGTAGATTGATTTTGTGTTTCGATTATTTAAAATTACGAATACGGATTGTCGACGTTTTCACAAAATTACATTCAATGAAATGTTTCCAGAAGATGTTTCAATTTTAGGTTCATTTCTTTAACTGTATTTGTATTTTGTAAATGCATAGGTGCAGGTGGGGCGTTATCCTACGCTGCTGTGAACGCCTACCCGAATATGAAGTCGACAGTTTTTGATCTGCCAGCTGTTGTCAACGTTTCTGATCATTTCAGACCGTCTCTGGAAGAGTGTCCGAACAGAGATAATGTCACGTTTGTAGCTGGGGATTTCTTTAAAGATGAACTACCTCCTGCCGATTTGTATAGCTTGGTCACTATCATTAACGATTGGAGTGTGGAGAAAATAGATTTTCTTGTAAACAAAATATACAACAGTCTTCCTTCAGGTATTGAAAAGTGAATTTTAGTAATAGATAGAATTGTCAATTTCAACACGACTCTTACCTGTACCCACATGATCGAATTATCATGCTTTTATTCTGTATAAAATTCTTTAACGTGGATGGCCAATGACACTATGGGTGGTAAAATTGACTTGCCAGGCATATTCATGTTCCATAGCATTATCGTGAAATTTGATTTAGGCAGTGAACTTGAAAAGTTGTAATAATAAAAAGTTGGCTGGCAAAATGCTGAAATGTGTGAAATGTATCTTCGTGCGAAATTCGCAATTTTGTATAAATTGGTAATTTTGGTATATTATTATAATAATTATGCCAACTTTTGAGAGTTGCATTTTCAATATTATATTTCCTTTCAGTTCTAGTAATTTTCTACTTTTACTACGAATGCACATACAGAGAGTAATTGAGGTCCTTAAACATTGATTTGTACTCCCAAGAGATTGTTTTCCTTCCTCCGAAGAGATTGAATAGCTCTCCGAAGAGGTTGATTTGAACTCATGAAGCTTTGCACACACAAAATTTACAGTATTTAACACTTGTAATTGTAATCCAATTAATGTTTAAGGCTATAGTGAGGGCTCCGCTCTGGTCCCAATATTATTGCAGAAATTTTTAGATGGAACCTGCTTCCTATATACGTTGCTATTTTAAATAAGTGAACTGATCTCCAGGTCAGCACTCGTCATCATGCAATCCAAGTGTTTTCCAATCCATTTTCTCAACTTTTTTTTCTACTCATTTTTGAAGGTGGAGGTTTTTTGATTGGTGTAATAATGCTTAATGACGACAAACGAGGACCTTGGCAGGCCATGATTTACGGTATGTTGATGCTCTCGGTTCACGAGAATGGCCATGACAGGTATCGAACAGAAAAAGAGTGTAACGAGCTGCTCACCAAACATGGCTTTGTTGATGTCCAGTTTCACAGGAACCCCGTCCTCTTCTTTCCTGGTGGAGTGTTTGCAAGGAAACCATAAGCTTTTACTTAAACTTCTCAGTAAAACGTCTCAGAAAAACGACATAATTATACGAAAAAAAATTCTTTTATGCTAGTTCTGCAAACCGTGCGGTCACCAACAATAGAAATGAACTGGAACTAGACGTAAATTCCCGTGAGCTAAATTTAATGTTTTCCGCGCTTAATTAGAGCTTAGGATTTTAAACTTCCAGTTATAGACGGTCATTTTTGGAATCAGATACGACTTTTTATGTTCGATTTTTTTTCATAGCTAATTAATATGAATCATTGCGAAACCTCCCTTGAATAAAATGATTGTTTCCAAATGAAATGTCCTCACAATGTTCGCTTCATATTGTTATAAACAAAGAGCTTAACGTTTTCAAGCGTTTTTCACATTTGTTGTTATGACAAAACTGTTTCAAGCACTATCAATTTACAATAGAAGTTAACGACAAGACACCAAGAGTCTACTCGAGCTACTTAGGAGTTACTTCGAGCTGATAAAGTTTATAAATAAAAGCAGAAGATTGGCAGGCACAGCAAAAATATCGCAGGTTAACTTAAAACGAGGGGAGGGGGGAATGGGACTGAAGATTCCGTGAATCATCGATTGCCCATAGCCGTTTTAGCAACAAAAATGATTATAATAATATAATTATATCAAATTTTGAAATAAAATAACTAATCGGGTACACAAAATATGCGCGCAGTCTTTTAGTTTTGATCGAGTTCACGGAATATGCGTACAAACGTTTAATTTTGATCACGCAGAATCGAATACATAGAATATGCGAGCTGCTGCAGGCAGTCGTTCATCTTCGATCAAGTAGTTAGTACGCTTACAAAGCTGGTACGCGTAATAAAACGCACAGTATTATTACACTTTTTGCTAATGTAACGTGTTGCATGTCAGAAAACAATCTTCACACACAGGTGATGTTAAGCACAAAGAAGCTGGTAGTCGAATGAGCTGCTGAACGCCAATAAGTTGGTCACAAATATGCCACGCGTGCGAGAACGATTTATTTGATTTATTTTGATTGGCCAAAAGGATGATTAGCCGCATGGGAGAATAAGTTTTGCGCGAAAAATTGGACATCATCGACTTGTGCTATCAAGAAAACAAAAAGCCAAGACCAAGAAAACAAAACAAATAGTGTTTGGCTTCAAATATGCAGCTATCTACTAACCCAATTAATCTTGTAGCTATAACAAACAGTCAAGCGGAACTAATCCCATTAGAAGAGCTTAATCTGAACTAATCGTTCAACGTCTTAGTGCCGAAGTGTCAGGCAAAATTAAACGCAGAAATTTTCAAGAGTGGCCCCGCGAGAATTTGTTTCTTTAAGATTAAGACGTTGAACGATTAAACTTGGGCCGGCGCACACTAGAGTTATGTGCTTAGCAAAAAGTCATTCGTGGTCATTTACGTAAGGCAGTCGCTCTCGTGTGCGGGCGACTTTTCCGGCGACTTTGGTCATTCGTGCCACTTTAATACGCCAAATATCTAGCATGTTTGATAATTTCTGCCTCGCGTGCCAAAATCTTTCCGCGTGCGGCAAAATGAAAGCTATCTGCTTATGGATTGTCTTAACAGCGCATGCGTAATATACGAAAGTAAACATCCAAGATAGCTGTGCAAACAAAATGGCGGACAACAGTGCGGACAACTTTCATTTCGTCCTGATTTCGCATTTGCATTCCCGATTCCCGGGCGTAATTTTAAAAATCTCCGGGCGGAAGTAGTTCCTTCGCACCGGCTTAAATATGGCGTTCACAATAGCCTCTGCATGCAGCAACTCTCACGTTCTCAACCTCATTGGTGGATATCGAGCATCGTACGGGTTGTTTGCAGCCCTGAATCATGGAATATTTCAATATTTGGAAACGAAAGACGGGGGACGAACGGCTCGTCAGACAGCGAGGGATTTGATTTTAGACGAGACTGCCACGACGGTCTTACTTGACAATTGCACGAGCGTAGATCTTTTGGTGAAAGAAATACCAAACGGTGAAGTAGAAAATGCTCTCTATTCAAACTCAGAACAAACGAAGCGATATCTTCTTCCTAAAAGTCCGGAATCGTTGTATGAATACGCCATCGTCGAAGCAAAAACCATGTCAAAGCTGGTTTCCAATTTTGAGCACACAGTGAAGGAAGGGAAATGGCAGTGGGAGAGAGCATTTGGTGTTTCCTTAGAAGATGAATGTTACACCAATTTGTTTAACAACAAAGAAAAAATGATCGAATTTGTAGAAGGGATGGGTTGCCGTATGAACATGTCAATCAGCTCAGTCCTTGGCCCGTTCGACTTTTCTGAATTCAACCATCATTGTGATCTCGGAGGTTTGTTAATTTGCATGAAGCTAAGTTCCTTTCACCTTTTTATGCGCGGAATGAATGACCTGATTATCCAACTTGACATTTTGAGTTTGACGGCGCTGTGATTTAGTTTAGCAAGAATATAAACGTTTCCTTATAAACGTTAAATAAAGAATATAAACGTTACAATTATAGCCAGTACTAACAGATAAGTTGTCTGTTGGTTTGTCTGTCTGTCTGTCTGTCTGTCTGTCTGTCTGTCTGTCTGTCTGTCTGTCTGTCTGTCTGTCTGTCTGTCTGTCTGTCTGTCTGCCTGCCTGCCTGCCTGCCTGCCTGCCTGCCTGCCTGTCTGTCTGTCTGTCTGTCTGTCTGTCTGTCTGTTTGTGTGTTTAAATTTTATTTTGATAAATGATAAATTAACTATTAAAATATTTATACAAAAATGTCTGATTATGATTTGCTATGGATTGGACCGCAGTAAAGATATTTATGATATACTAAGTAATTAATCGTAATAAATTTGATGATATGGACTCCTACTGTAGTCCTTGCCAACTTAATGAACTTCTTGATTAATGCAATAAACAAACGAGTTTTATGCACTGTACGGTAATATTAGAAGCTTGCAAAATAATCTTCCACTATACTGAATGAACTTTTAGATACATTAAATAAATCTATTGATATAATATTGCTATATCTGAGACTAAGTTGAATTAATCTAAGTCTGTAAATAATATTGACTTAATTAATTATAATTTCTTTCATCATGACTCCCTTATACTAATGCTGGGGGTGCAAGCATTCATGTTAGTAAGAATTTAAATGCCATTTTAAGACCTGACTTGAAGTAATATGCCTCTAGTATAGAGTCTTGCTGGGTCGAAATAGATATAGTTGTACCAACAAGCCTAATTTAATGATTGGCTGCATTTATTGACACCCTACATCTAGCTTAGCTGTCTTTATAGATATAGAGGAACTTGAAGCAATCATGAACATGCTTACTTCTGATCTAATACATATATTTTAGGTAATTTAAATATTAATCTTCTTAATTGTGAGGAGCATAGTCAAACTGAAGAGTATCTTAATGTGATCTACAGTAATAACTTTCTTCCACTAATAACAAAAGCAACTTGAGTGACTTGTCACTGCAACATTAATTAATTTAATTTAATTAAAGAAATTCATCTTCTATACAGATAATGTACTATTAAGATTACTGCTGATATATCTGCATGATAATTTGCAGATCTTCTGTGTGTCTTACTCCCAGGTCCTTATAGGAATAAAGAAAAGGTATATTTTCGTGACTGTAAAAAATTTAATAATGAAGCTTATTTGGGTGATATCTGCTCTTTTGTACTTTCACCAGTTATAGATTTGCAAAAAAAAACAGAAAAAGTGATAGATACTTTAAAATGTATTATTGATAAGCATGCCCCTTAAAAGCTTGCCTCTAAATCTAAAATGATCAAATATCTAAACCATGGATATCTCTGATGGATTATTAAAATCAATAAAAGAAAAAAATGTATTGTACTAATTTTTTAAGCGAACAACCATTATTAGTACAACAGTATATATAAACAGTATGTTAATTTCTGAGCAGGTTAAAAAAGAAAGCAAAAGATCGATATATATTATATTAATTATTTTCAAAAGTATAAGAATAATTTGAACAAACGTGGAAACTTATTACTGCATTGATTAAAAGACAGACAAAATGGCAAACACCTCCAACTAGATTAGTACTTAGAAATTGGAAAACATTTACTAAACAAGACGACATATCAAATCAATTTAATGAACATTTTATTAGCATTGGGTCATTATATTAGCATTGGGTCATTATATTAGCATTGGGTCATTATATTAGCTGAACTTTTTGAGAATACTAATATTGACCCAACGTCATATATTAAGAAATCACCTTCTTCTAGTTTTGTTATGTCATTAGAAGCACAGCAGATGTATCTATACTTTTCTCTCAACTTAACCCCAATAAAGCCTCCTAACAAATTGGTAAGATTGGCTTATCAACCTCTTGCAATACCATTTGCACTATCATATAATGAATCCATTATGACTGGCATTGTCCCTGACAGACTGAAAATTTCAAAGATAACCCCAGTTTATAAGGGTGGAATTATGACTGAAGCTGGAAATTTTAGACCAATATCAACTTTATCCCCATTTAGTTAGATTTTTGAACGTATAATTTATAATCAGCTGTTGTTATTTATTGAGAAACAAAATATTTTATATCAATCTCAATTTGGATTAAGAAAGAGATAGGTATTCTACAGAACAAGCTATTCTTGAAAATACAGACAACCCTTTGTTGCATGAATCTTAAGAGTTCCTGAATCTTTGAGAACTTTTGCACAATCAATTATATTGAAAAAGGATATCCAAAAGTTGAAATATCAGTATCAAATATTTACCCGTGGGGAGGTTTTTTTGGTGACAATAGTGATCAGCATGCATTCAAAGTAGAACTTGGTCGAGCCAACAACATGGTTTTGAAGTGTCCATGCATTGACACAGCACAGATCAAGGAGGTGATTGCACTGTGTGGCTTTTCATTGTATTCCAGTAAAATGAAAGCATCATATCACAGAGATCAACACCTCCCATGCTCTTGTTGTAAGATTTTACTATGAAGACCAAAAAAGAGTTGAAGAAAGCGAGGGTAGAGGCTCCTATAATTACAAGTCCAGTGATGGAATTGTTGTTGCCTCTTGGTATGATAACACTGTTGTCAATTTAGCTTCGAATAAATGCTCGGTTATGCCCATTCATCTTTTCCGCCAAAACAGTGCTGAGAAGAAAGTCCATGTTGATGTTCCCTGCCCATCTCTCGGACAATTTCCATTTCGATTTCCACGAATTGTGCAAGTGCATCATACCCTCTATGTTTTACCTAAAGTAACAGCTCGCGAGAGGAAAAATAATTATCAAAATAGATGTGTACTCCTTGGCATATATCTTTGACCAAGTTGAGAACAACTGCACCACTATTGCCAATGGCTGGGTCAACTTCATTCACACATGATTGCACTGTGTTGTCCTCACTGATGTACGTAATTTTTGTGAATATAACCTGATTGCCCAGCTAATGCCCAAATCTTGTAACCCCATTTTTTTGGTTTGTTTTTCATATAAACTTTCAGAGAATGTCTCCCTTTGAAAGACACAATTTGTTCTTCAACAGCCATATGATTTTCTTCCTTAGCACAATTAGCAAAATTTTTCTGTAGAATTTTGGTAAGGGGGCGAATTTTGTGTAGTCGGTCATATCAAGGTTGGTCATTTGTCACTTGCAACTCATTGTCATTAACATGTAATACTGAGAGTATTTGTTCAAAGCGATTCACAGGCATTATTTCAACCACAAAATTTTGTTGCATAGCTTCAGACCAATAATCTCTCGTACCAGGCAAATGAGCGACAGACATGTAGAATATTATTCCAATAAGTTCCTGTATTTCATCCTGTGTGATGGGGAGCCATTCTTGTTTTATTCATCTGGATTCGGTACCTGTTACTCTCTAAGGTCAATAGTTCAAGTGTTTCTCTCCTAAACATTGCAAAAAATAAATCCAATGCTGATTTTAGGTCTTTAGTTCTTTCTTTAGCCTGGAGTACATTAGTTGGCAGCTCACCAGGATAATTTAAATCCGCATTTCCCACTTCGATACTTTCCTCTTTGTTTTTTTCATTTTTTTATCAGTTGTTTTCTTTTTTCTCTTATTAATAGTCGCATGAAATGCTTCATCAGTAGATGATTCATTGTCAGATTCATTTGTTGATGTCATTATGGTCATCATCAATAACATATTGTTCATCTTCACCTTCTGCAAATTCAATTTGTAAATGATTGTCTCCACCTGTAAAAAGATCATGATCACCAGGTTCAAATTCCGAGCTAGTAGTCATCACTGTCAAATCGGTCATCCTCACTTCCCGAGGGAATGCTCCTCATTTTGGTCAAGGTTTTGTACATTTTCCACAGAACATCTAAATGAATTGTCAAGGACTTAAAGAAGCATTCAAAAAGTATATAAAAATAGCTAATTTGTTACATAAAAAGTAGCAATACTGATAATTAGTATTTTATTACCAAAAACAAGACGCCCAGTAGGCGTTAACTTGCGCTATGTAGCTGGTAAATACCGCGTGCACTGAAACTGAGCTATATTGATACTCTGTAAATACGCGACTGTCCGCGCGGAAGACTAAGTCTGCAACACGAAAAAAAAGTAATAATAATGATCGCGAAACCTACAGTCGGCTACCCGAGTAATAATACAGAAATTCAGGTTTATGATGATCACAATTGTGACCAAATTTAAAAATTGTTTGCCATTTATTATTCAAGGCATTTTATTGAAACCTATACTTATATATAACATCATTAGTATATTTTAGGCTGAGAAAAATAAAACCGTGTTTTGAAGGAATCTTAAAAAATATATATTTTTATTTGTAAGTTACATAAATTGAAAACGTACCATCTTCGTTTTCTTGACCCCATCTTTACAAAATTAACAAGGAATGCCCCCACGGAACAGCTTACTTGCAATTAGCGTCAATATAGGAAAATAACGAGAGACTTATACTAAAGGTATCACATAATCATATCCTGAGCAGGGGTGAAAGTATTAAGGTTATAATTGTAACCAATATGCAACAAAGGGAACAGCAATAGACAATAAACTATATACATGTGGAATTTTTAGACTTTTCGAAAGCATTTGATACTGTAACCATGATATATTATTGAAAAAACTATGGAAGTATGGAATAAAAGGATTACCCCTTCAATGGTTTTATAGCTATTTAACTAATAGAGTTTAATTTGTGCAGATGAGAAATGCTAAGTTAGATAATATTAACAGTAATATGTGGTATTCCACAAGGGTCAACCCTTGGCCCACTGGCCCCACTGCTCTTTCTTCTCTATATAAATGACTTGTCTAATTCTTCTGAAATACTCCAATTTAGAATATTCACTGATGATACTAATATATTTTACTCATCAAAAAGCTCTAATACACTACAAAATGTTATAAATGAATTATATAATGTATACCAGTATTGTTCAGCAAATAAACTTTCAATTAATTTTAAGAAAACAAATTATATGATAATAGCTTCAAAATCAAGTAATTTAATTTACATTCCTAATATTATCCAAACAAGTTGTATAAAATATCTTGGTGTCTGTATTGACGAGCATCTTCAATGGCATAATCAAATTATACTGTTAACAATAGAATAGCTAAGAATATAGGAATTTTATTTCGATTACGTTCTTATCTTAATATACAGATGTTAATTAATCTTTATTATACTCTTATTTATCCGTATCTGAATTATGGCTTAATGAGTTGGGGGACTACTTACAAAACTAATTGCTAAAACGGTTATCTTCAAAGGGTAACAAATGTATTAGGTGTATATTTTTTGTAAGTGGTCGGGAGGATCTGAGTCCATATTATAAATTACTTAGGATTTTGAAATTTGATAATCTAATTAAATTAAAAACAGCTTTATTTATAAGTCAAATAAGGAGTAGAGGTCATGAAATTCCAGATCTGTTTTCAGAATGGCTGGTACCTGTTTCTAACATTCATTTTTACTTTACAAGATTATGCACTTGAAAAAAATTACTATTTGCCTGCTCTACGAACAAACTATGGAAAATTTTCATTCAAGTTTTTTGCAGCTCAATTATGGAAAACAATGCCTGTATACTTGAAATTATTGCCTTTCATATCGTTTAAAAAGGAATACAAGAAATTTCTACTTTTCAGTCAAGAGTAATCTTGTTATTATAATGAGTTGTTTATCAATGTATGATCGTTCAAATAATTTATATCTAGCTCTTCTTCTTTTTTTAACCGAAATACCAAATCTGCTTACTAAACTTTCACATTGCGGCAACCAGCTCGAAAGCTTTCTCCTCTGGCTGCCGCACACTATATTTAAAACACAGTAAAATCTTCAGTATAACAAATTACAAGAATATTAACGAAGCATGATTACTTATAAGTATAATTACATTATATTACAAAGGTTAAAATTTCCCTGATTTACAAGATTGCCGTGTGGAAGTCCAGTTTAAGCATTATTGTATTATTTTACAGCCTTCCGAAACTGAGAAAATGATCGTAATGTTCGTATATTTTCGGGAAGGCTGTTCCACGACAATGCTCCGCTATCATGAAAACTTCGTATTAATTAGTACGTGGTTTAGGGAGATTCAACTTCATTTCAGAATTCAATTCTAACGTAATCTGAGCTGCGAGTCGATCTCTGTAGACAGCTAGGAGTGTTACCTTTTAGAGTTTTAAACCGAATGTTAATTTTTAATTTTTTTTCGTCTCAATAAGAGGCAATCCAGCTGTAGGGTATCGAGTAATGTACGTACCTGCATTAGTGTCATACTGTCATAGCTAGTTCTCGTAATGACTCTAACTGCTCGATTCTGTAGTTTTTGTAGTTTATTGGTTAGCATTTCACCAAGTTCGTCCCAGACCGAGCAGCAACAGTCAAAATGAGGTTGGATATATAAATTGGATTAGTGTACAGTAGATCTAGACAACCGTACTCATTGGGATATAAGTTATAATACTTTTTTGTCTATATATCTTTTTACAAAACTTATCGATATGCACTGACCAGGCAAAATGACCATCGATATGTACTCCTAAGGTTTTTGACAGAATTAACAGAATTTTGTCTTGTTAATTACCGTACCATTTAGCTCAATAAGGCTTTTTAATTCTCAGTTCATGATATTTTGGGGGTCGTTGGCAGGTCAATTGCGTTGATTGCGTCGAAAGATTGCGTCAACATTTAGATCACCAAACAGACAATATTATTCCAAATTTTCAGCATCAAAAGAACCTATCATTTGTTCCAATTATGAAAAATGACTAACTAGTGAATCAGGGGGTCTGTACTCTGTACCAGGTACAAATTAATATGGGTTTAGATCTTGGTTTTTTAATTTCCAAAACTAGGTTTTGAAGTGAATCTACCTATCAATTTAATCATCTCGAATTTTATAGTTTATAATTGGTACGGACATGCTGATAGACACACCTCCAACTTTGGGTCCATTCATACTTCTGTCTCTTCTAATCGAGCTCCGGTTACGTGACGTTCTCGATCGCGTACGTGCGCGATTATTGCAGTCAGCTCTGTAAACGCCAATGCAAAAGTATATAATTAGTCCAAAATGGTGGAAATTGGAGAAGTGATTGCAGGTCATCTTTCTGGCCTCGTATGCGCAGGACTGTAGATTGATTTTGTGTTTCGATTATTTAAAATTACGAGTACGGATTGTCGACGTTTTCAAAAAATTACCTTCAATGAAATGTTTCCAGAAGATGTTTCAATTTTAGGTTCATTTTTTTAATTGTATTTGTATTTTGTAAATGCATAGGTGCAGGTGGGGCGTTATCCTACGCTGCTGTGAACGCCTACCCAAATATGAAGTCGACAGTTTTTGATCTGCCAGCTGTTGTCAGCCTGTCTGATCATTTCAGACCGTCTCTGGAAGAGTGTCCAAACAGAGACAATGTCACGTTTGTGGCTGGGGATTTCTTCAAAGATGAACTACCTTCTGCCGATTTGTATAGCTTGGTCCAGATCATTAATGATTGGAGTGTGGAGAAAATAGATTTTCTTGTAAACAAAATATACAACAGTCTTCCTTCAGGTATTGAAAAGTGAATTTACTAATAGATAGAATCGTCAATTTCAACACGACTCTTACCTGTACCCACATGATCGAATTATCATGCTTTTATTCTTTATAAAATTCACTTTAACGTAAATGGCCAATGACATGAGATCGAATCAACCTCCATGGGTGGTAACATAGACTAGCCAGGCATATTCATGTTCCATGGCGTTATCGATTTAGATTTAGATTTAGACATAATTTGATTTAGATATTGAACTTAAAAAGTTGTAATGATAAAAAGTTGACTGGCAAAATGCTGAAATTTGTTAAATGTATCTTCGTGCGAAGTTCGCAATTTTGCATTAATTAGTAATTTTTGTATACTTATTATAATTATGCCAACCTTTGAGAGTTGCATTTTCCACATTACATTTCCTTTCAGTTTTAGCAATTTTCTACTTTCGCTAGGAATGGAAATACAGAGAGTAATTAGGGTCCAAAAAGATTGATTTAAACTCCGAAAAGATTGAATAGCCGTACGAAGAGGTTGATTTGCCCTGCGAAGAGGTTGATTTGCCCTGCGAAGAGGTTGATTCGATCTCATGAAATTTGGCCACACGCAAAATTTACAGTATTTAACATTTGTAATTGTAATCCAATTCATGTTTAAGGCTATAGTGAGGGCTCCTCAAGCAAACAAGTGAACTGATCTCCAGGTCAGCACTCGTCATCATGCAATGCAAGTGTCTTCTAGCCCATTTTCTCAACTTTTTTTCTACTCATTTTTGAAGGTGGAGGTTTGTTGATTGGTGTAATAATGCTTGATAACGACAAACGAGGACCCTGGCAGGCCATGACTTTCGGCATGTTGACACTCGTCGCACGAGAATGGCAATGACAGGTATCGATCGGAAAAAGAGTGTAAAGAGCTGCTCACGAAACATGGCTTCGTTGATGTCCAGTTTCACAAGAACCCGGTCCTTTTCTTTCCTGGTGGAGTATTTGCAAGGAAACCATAAGCTTTTACCTTAACTTGTCTGTAAATGTATAGCAATGAGTTAATTTTGAGTAGGAGTAGCATTTAGTTGCAAGATGATTAGGAAATATAGGGCGAAGAACATATTAAACGCTAATAATAAAATACCTATAATTATAGCTATTGTTTTGAATAAAATTTCAATCGAGTCAGGGAAGGGTGCTGCTACGAACTGATCAAATTGATTTCTAGATTTACACTATAAGCTCTATAAAAATTATATGGTTACGCTAACCGGATTCTGAAATATTCCGACACGCGAATGGTTTTCAAGGGCGGGGAAAATACCAGGGTTTTAAAATTACTATCATCCAGAAATTTTTAATATTATCAACTGGCTCAATATGCGAGAATTGCATTTGCATTGCCCAATCGTGTTCGGAATTATCTGTGAAAAACATTACTTTATCTCGTCAATATCCGCCTGCGAATTACTTTTATATTACACTTTCTGATTTTTAAATAATATTTTTAATATAACAAAATGATCAAAACCAAAATGTGATTCATTTAAGGAAGTGACTTCCGTGTTTGTAGGGACGATGACAAGAAAATCTTACAGCTGTTTCAAACTCGAGGATCGTCCGAAGATATTTATACATCAAGACCTCGCACAACAACTTCAGATCAAAACAGCAGCTTAGGTATTTATTCATTTGGTGTTTTTTTCGTGTTTATTCACGATCTATCCAGGAACCGATCATCCCACTAGGTGAACTGAGACGAGAGTTCTGCGTCCTAATGTACCTCACTTGAGCTAAGTACCCTGGAATGAATGGTCTGATGGCGTATTACTCAGATTTTGGAACATACTTTCGCGATTATAATTAAACCATGCATTCATTAAGGTGAACAATAACGACGGAACTTTCGGCACACTATAGTTTTGCTATGGCAATATATAATATAAACTCTTGCCGCCGTTGTTACATTGAAAAATGATTAGTGATATGATCAACGTTAGGAAGATCGTTAGACCAGCAAACACAACTCATCAAGCTATTAAAATGGCTCCTTAAATCTTGATATATATAGTTAAATGCAAATTAAGCGTCCAAATAATTTCCTTTAAATTGAAAATAACGTTATTTATCTTTTTAAAAAATCGCATATTGCAGAATTTGTATTAAAACTTTTCTATCGATAAAACATCAAAAATGATACTACGTAATGCTTTAAAAAATTGTCACATTCTACCATAGACGGCCCCATTAAATCTCGCGGCCTTAACAAACAGTCTAGCGGAACTAATCCCATCAGAAGAGCTTGAATGAACACATTTCAAAAGAATGCGATCGCATAAAATCGGCGCGCGACATGTTGCACTGAATTAAAATCCGCCTTTAGTTCCGCTCGACTGTTTGTTTTTCAAAATAAAGCGATCTTCAAAAGTCGATCGCCAGACATTTTGCACTGAATGGAAATCCGCCTTTAGTTCGGTCGGCGTTAGATCATATTGAACTAACGTACATGACGTCATAAAATTTTCAATAACCCTAACCCTAACCGTAATTATGGTAAAGCCAGAGATACTATTACATAAGTACATTTACACTTTCGTGTACATTTATAAATGTATAAATGTATCATCATTCATCGCCATTTTTATTTTATCATTTTTATGAACCAGCTCTAGAAAGACTTCATGAAAGACTTCTGTTATTATACTTCCGTTATTGCAAAATTTATATATAGTTCGATATGATCTAACGCCGACCCTTTAGTTCCGCTCGACTGTTTGTATTTCAAAATAAAGCGATCTTCAAAAGTCGATCGCTAGACGTTTTGCACTGAATGGAAATCCGCCTTTAGGGGCAGTCGAATATCGTTAAATGCTGGGCAATATTCAAATATTCGCTATGCCTATGGCATAAAACAATGAGGACACATCGTATATAAAAAAATACATATATATATTCAAATATGGCGTACAAAATAGCCTCTGCATGCAGCAACTATCACGTTCTCAACCTCATTTGTGGATATCGAGCATCGTACGGGTTGTTTGCAGCCCTGAATCATGGAATATTTGAATATTTGGAAACGAAAGACGGGGGACGAACGGCTCGTCAGACGGCGAGAGACTTGATTTTAGACGAGACTGCGACGACGGTTTTACTTGACAATTGCACGAGCGTAGATCTTTTGGTGAAAGAAATACCAAACGGTGAAGTAGAAAATGCTCTCTATTCAAACTCCGAACAAACGAAGCGATATCTTCTTCCTAAAAGTCCGGAATCGGTGTATGGATACGCCATTGTCGAAGCAAAAACCATCTCAAAGCTGGTTGCCAATTTCGAGCACACAGTGAAGGAAGGGAAATGGCAGTGGGAGAGAGCATTTGGTGTTTCCTTATATAGAAGATGAATGTTTCACCAATTTGTTTGACAACAAAGAAAAAACAATCGAATTTGTAGAAGGGATGGGTTGCCGTATGAAAATGTCAATGAGCTCAGTCCTTGGCCCGTTCGACTTTTCTGCATTCAACCATCTTTGTGATCTCGGAGGTTTGTTTTCATGAAGCCAAGTGCTCCTTTCACCTTTCTCATCCGCGCAATGCATTACCTGACTATCCAAGTTAAGATTTTGAGTTTTGCCGGTGCTGTGTTTAGGAGTGATTTAGTTTAGCATGAATATAAGGGTTTCCTTGAAAGCACGCAAATCGTCCTTGTCTTCATGCGATCTCAGAGAGCATGGCGCGCCGCGGGAAGGTCAGTATAAACGCTGAAAGGTCTAGCCTACTGAACCAAATTATTGTGCATCGAGCTCCGGTTACGTGACGTCGTAGATCGCGTACATGCTCGATTATTTCAGTCAGCTCTTTAAATGCCAATGCAGAAGTAATTAATTAGCAAAAATGGCGGAAGTTGAAGCAGCGATTGGAGGTCATTTTTCAGGCCTCATATGCGCAGGACTGTAGATTGATTTTTTTCAATTTTGTATTATTGATGTTTTGTGTTTCGATCATTTAGAATTACTAATGCGGGTTGTTGACGTTTTAACAAAATTACATTCAGTTTCCAGAAGATGTTTCAATTTTACGTTATTTTTTTATCGATAGTATTTGTATTTTGTAAATGCAGGTTTGTAGGTGCAGGTGGGGCGTTATCCTACGCTGCTGTGAACACCTACCCGAATATGAAGTCGATAGTTTTTGATCTGCCAACTGTTGTCAACGTGTCTGATCATTTCAGACCGTCTCTGGAAGAGTGCCTGAACAGAGATAATGTCACGTTTGTGGCTGGAGATTTTTGCGATTTTTTTAAACTACCTCCAGCCGATTTGTATAGCTTGGTCACTCTCATTAATGATTGGAGTGTGGAGAAAATAGATTTTCTGGTAAAGAAAATATACAACAGTCTTCCTTCAGGTATTGAAAGATCAATTTACTGATAGATAACTAGAATTGTCAATTTCAAAACGACTATAATATTGCCAACCTTTGAGAGTTGCATTTTCCACATTACATTTTATTTCAGCTTTAGTAATTTTCTACTTTTACTACGAATGCGCATGCAAGGAATAATCAAGGTCCATAGAGATTGATTTGATCTTCGAAGAGATTGTTTTGCCCTCCGAAGAGGTTGATTTGATCTCATGAAGTTTGGCAACACAAAATTTGCAGTATTTGTAAATATTGTTATAACACTTGTAATTGTAACCTAATTCATGTTTAAGGCTGTAGGGAGGGCTCCGCTTGGTCCCATTAATATGGCAGAAATTTTTAGATGGACCCTTCTTTCTATACGCAGCTATTTTAAATAAGTGAACGTGATCTCCAGGTCAGCACTCGTGATCATGCATGCAATGCAAGTGTCTTTCAGCCCATTTTCTCAACACTTTTTTCTACTCATTTTTGAAGGTGGAGGTTTTTTGATTGGTGTAATAATGCTTGATAACGACAAACGAGGACCTTGGCAGGCCATGATTTACGGCATGTTGGTGCTCTCGATACACCAGAATGGCCATGACAGGTATCGAACAGAAAAAGAATGTAAAGAGCTGCTCACCAAACATGGCTTTGTTGATATCCAGTTTCACAAGAACCCCGTCCTTTTCTTTCCTGGCGGGGTGTTCGCAAGGAAACCATAAAATTTTACTTCAACTTGGCTGTACATGTATTATGTGTTTAATTAGCAATAAATTACTTTGAGTAGGAGAAAAATTTAGTTGCAAGATGATTAGGAAGTATAGGAAGAGCATATAAAGCGCTAATAATAAAATGCCTGTATATAGCTATTGTTTTAAGATTTTAGAAAAAAATCTCTATCAAGTCAGGGAAAGTTGCTGCAACAAACTGTTCAAATTGATTTCTAGATTTACACTATAAATTCATCTATATATGGTTCAGCTAACTGGATTGTAAAAAATCGGCCCTGCATGGAGTGTCGCATGTCAATAGATATGTTGATGCCTCAAAATATTCTAGTAATTTTTGCGCATAACACTATGTATCAATAACACAGTTCGAGATTATATTTTGTCAGTCTCGCGTTCCCATACAGAAACTTTGTCTGACTTTATTTCCTATTCCCTAATTTCCATTCGCTCTACCAGTGGCGTAGCCAGCCTGAAGATTTAGTCATACTATGCAAATTTTACGTTATTATCATTATTCATTTCTTTAGAAATTCATTGTTTTCACAGTTAATGAACACCAAAATATTAGCATAGCATGACTAAATTGTCGGGCTGGCTACGCCACTGCGCTCTACACAAAAAACATGCAGAAACCATGTGATTATTTCTCTGACAGTTTAGAGTATATCATTAGACAATTTATATGTGTTATTAAGCGCATGCGTGGTATTTTTAAGTGAATAAAATAAAGTTACAATAGATGCTGCATGAAAAGCTTTATTTCTGGCATTTCGCTCTGGTAGCCTATTTGGATAGGCGATTCGGACACGCGAATGTTTTTTTTATGTATATGTATATGTATATATATTCAAGGACGGGAAAATGCTTGGGTTTAAAATGTACTATCATCAAGTAATTACTCCCGCCCCGCCCCCGGTTTTTTTTTTTCGTCGTCGCAAGTCTGTAATGGCGCGAAATATACTAGTATTTGAAATGTGTATGTGACCGTATTTTATCTACGTCCCAATCTTATCCGGCTAAGAGTTGCGGTGCACAGCTTTGGCTAATTTTCCGATGCGCGATTTCGCTCGCATGATACGGCAACTCCTCCAAGAGGGACAAATAAACCGTTCTTTTAATTTCATGCTGTTCGATTAAGTTTAGATTGAATTGGGGTACGAATATATTTAATACATGTAGATTCTGGTACTATTTTAATAATATCGCTGCTATTTCGCCTTTTAACAAGATTATGTGGTCGTGTATGGGCGCGTTGACACGTCCTAGTTTGCACAGGATTGAAGATTTAATATAACTATATGAGCGCGAATTCCAAAGGCAAAGTGTGAGACAAAGCGAATGTATCATGCGGTTTATTTACATTTTTGAACAATTCGGAGAGAGGCGATCGAACATGTAGGTTCGCAAGGCATCTAAATGCGAATATGAACTGTATTGTTTATGTTCAGAAGACTGCATGGCACGTGTGCCGGAATTAACGCCAGTGCAGTCTTGTTTTTAATATTATCAACCGGTTCAATTTGCGAAATTTGCATTGCCCAATCGTGTTCGGAATTATCTGTGAAAAACGGTGAATTACTTCATCTTGTCTATTTGTGCCTGCGAATTGTATCGTCTATCGTAACTTCTTTTTACGTGAATGTGTAACTCTCTTTGAAAACCTTGAAATTATTCTTGTCTGTCTGCCAGCAGTAAAAAATACTCAAATGTGCAGTGTCAGTGATATTAATACGCATGCACGCTATGCTATAAGGGTTGGAAATTAGATAATAGCTACATCATGATCAGTAATTTTGTAGACTAGTATATTTAATAGTGCCTAATTCTATTGACATTCGCAGTTTATAGCTTATGCAATGCCCTATAACGTCACAAATTTGAGTACATAAACATACACCGCCTACCGGAGAATTACATGCAGTTACAATGCGTTTACATGCTAAACAACGCGTACGCGAAAATAGCTATAGAAAAAAGGATAAAAGGCGACACTTAATTGTTATAATATAACTATGTATAACTATATATTATATTAATATACAGTAGGAGGCTAAAGTTTGAGTCCAGTGACTGTATTTCATTGTTTTAGCAGCATATATTAATTTTCTACAGAAAACCTTACCGAAAAGTGAACTAGAAAAAAGTAAATAAGTGAACTGAAAAATACATGCTGCACAACAACTATGGGATGTTATGATATTCATTTAACGTATGTTGATGTGCAAACATGCATTACATGTCAATGCTTAGTATCCCACTTTTTTGCTCTTGAAACGGCCTTTATTCTTGCTGGCATAGATCCCATAGGTTTTTTAATGTCGCACGTTCAATACCTTGCCAGCATTCGTCGACCACTTGCCTTAAGTCATCCTGGCTTGTGGGTCTGTGCCTCGCCCTTTTCCGTTTAAAGAGATCCTACAAGTGCTCCATAGGTTTTAGATCTGGAATTTGAGGTGGAAAGCCATGAGAACGAGATCACCAGAACGAGTTTGCTTCTAAAAGATTTGTGGCACATAGGAGATGTGCATGTGTTTAGGGTGATTATCATATATATAGTTAGACGCGCGATCATCTTTGTGCCAGATGAAATTTCATGTCCTTGAAGAATTGGATAATACTATTCTTTAATTAGGATCCTATTATATCTTTCAATATTGCCAAACCCAGCATGACCAAAGCAGCTAAAAGTTTTGCTTGAGTAGGATTTAGTTTCTTCGAATTTCTCCAAGGTTAGTTGCATACCACCTTTTGAAATTCTCACTTTTTCTGCGATCTTACGAGGAAAGAATCCTTCAATACTTAATGCAACTATTTGTCCTTGTGCACCATCACTTAACCCTCAACCATCTTGGGTTGTGTAAAGGAATGAGAACTTTATTTTGTTATAATTTAGATCAATAGGACCAAAACAGTGTGCAATTAATATGGTTTACAGTATTCAAACACTAGCACGCATGTCTTAACTCGAATACGCTGCCAGGATTTAATACTAGAATTCTACAACAACTGGACTCAAACTTTTGCCCCCTACTGTATATATAGACCAAATTCATCACGATATAAGGGTGCAAAAAATAAACAGTCTTTTATTCTTTCAAATAACGCTGGTCAAACAGTTTTGTTTTACATCCACTTCAGCAGCTTTCTGTTCCTGGTTGATGTATAGTTGGAAAATGCTTTCAAAAAAAACAATGCAAGATGCCCGATAATATTCGTGCTAAAAAAGCGAATTCATATGTGTTTAAGATATCAATAATTAATGTATTGTCTGTTTAGGTTTAGTACCGATAGTTCACTGTATCCACTGAGTATACGCATGGACAGTGGCGCATCTATGTACATTGGCATTAGAAGGCAACAATATAATTTGCTCTTAAAGAAGCTTTATAATTATTAGGCAGCTGGAATTGTTGAAGCACTCAGCGGTGTTGAATCGATTATACAAGTTCTTTTTTAACTTTTGACTTGTGCCTTTGTTTTAAAAATACATTTCCATCCTGTTGACGTCTTAATATAGTCACATAATCAAAAATTGATTTTTAAGGGAATTTTGAAAAGACGATTTTAAACTTTAGCTCTACAAATATACTTGAGTCGAAAATGAGCAGCAAATACAATTCGAAAAATAACGAGCTTTCTTAAATATTGAACGAGTCAACGGGAGCTATGTTTAAAGACGTTTGTTTTCTAACAAATAGTTTTATGTGCAATAATAGGCCTCTTGAGATAATATTATACGATATGCGGAGTTCTTAATGCCCTTATCCTTAAGTATAGGGATTGGAACAGAATAAAGAACGTTTGAATTTTACTTCATTAAATTGTTTGTTGCAGAATAATCACATGCCCACGACGATCAAATCACGCGCGATAGAGTCATTCAGTGATTTGGTCGCATTTTTGCCATGAAGATACTGCGGCTTGGTTTAAACATTGCAAAATCGTATATAATTCTTTGTTCTCCTAACGCGACCTCATGAATATTTCCAGGGAACCTTTATAATTGTGTGGATTTGATTTTATAATCGAAGTACAATAGTGTGCCAGCTGGGCTGCTATATACAATTCCCGATGTCTTGAAGTAAAAAGTAATATATTCGAAATAAAAATCATGATTTCAGAGATACTGAAATCAGTATTAATGAACAAGGCACAAACGGCTCCGAAAAACAAAAACCTTAGTCTTCTGTCTTTCCGTCGACAAAAACCTTACACTAGCTTGCGTCCTCGAAATATGGCCTTCAACAAGGTGCTCGGTTTTATTATTTGCATATAATTATATTTCAAGAAAACATAAAATCTGCTAAAAATAATAGAAGGTGTTGCACAGGGTTTATATTTTCACAGTTCTATGCTTGCATTCTCTCTCTATATTTCATGTTTCACATGCAGACTAACGCTCCCTTTTTGTTTACCACACAATTCACTACACTATCAAGCATATGGTTGTCATCGTTATAAATAATTATTTAACTCAGTTTCGATAACAGCTTTGAGAGGTAGGGCGATAAAAAGGTTTGTTCGTAAAAGTCGTTTAAAATTTCCGGGGACTGAAATCTTTTGTCCTTTTGGAGAAAGTTTGCTAGGAAGAAAAAAGTATGAACTATATACGTTCATTTTCTTATATATTAATATGGGTTCAAGACAACGTAAATTTTTAATTAGGCTAAATCCTTTTTTGGTTAGGAAAAATATATTCGAAAGAAGATTTATCCAACAGGTAGTAAATCATTAGTACAAAACCCTTTCACTTGAAGATACAGTCGAAATTCGAGTAGTCATCAGCCAATCATGCACTAATGCTCAATCGTCTTTGGAGATGCAAACACGTAAAAGAGAGGAATATTAAAGAAATCGTGCGTTATACACACTGGTTGAAGATTGCTGCACTGCACGGTTTTCTCTATATCAAAAAAATAACTTTAGTGGTATTCAACTCTGGAGGATGAATTGGGCAAAGTTTTCTGTCTTTGCTTGTTTCCTAGTCTCGAATACTCTGGCTGATGCTGGAGAGATGCCTGACAAAGAGCCTCATGTAAGAATGAGAGTTATAATTTCAACGCGTATTTGAGGTAGCAAGTAAGACTTGCATTGTTATATTGCAGCTTCTTCTGAAATTACGGATAAACATGCAACAATGAAGATTTAAATCCTGTATTTTTCATGCTAATGCCAATGTTGTTTTAAGCCAGTTTACTGGGCAATTTGTTTACTAGTACTTTTGCTTCTTTTAGCTTGATACAGTAAGGAAATTCTACCACTCACATATATTTAACTAGTTTGTAAGCGACAAATGCGCTAAAGTATATAAAAATATGAAGTATCATGGCACAGGTTCTTTTCCCTAAGAGCAGAGATGGATAGAGCACGGATTATGTTTTCAGGGCCTCACACTTTTTGTGTAATACTCTACGATCATGTAATTCATGTTTTACAGTGAAACCAACCCTTCCGTGACCGTATTATTCACTCCCCTATCAAACGTGTAAAAAATGCTTACACCATGATTATTTAACATCTGGATTGTAAATGCAAAATTCGCTTTGTCAAGGTGTGGCACAAGATCTCGTTAACAGGATATTTTATGCTTATTGCAATTTTTGGTTATTTCCGTTTGTACTTTTGCTTTTTTAGCTACATGCTGTGAAGAAATTCTTGCACCCATTTTATTTAACTAGGTTCTAATAAAGTGCACTGTTTATTCATTGTTCGAAACGTTGCGTTCTTTTTCACCGCCTGCCTAACAATGACGCAACGATCTATACTTGACACATGAATGTAAGTTCGATTTGAGAATTACGAAAAGGTGTACATAAAAATTTACCCGAAAATACACTAAAGCCACATGACGTTTCCTGTACAGGTATCGTATAGCTACTTATTAACCGGTGCTATAGCAAATGTTACTCTCATACTTATGGATGTGAAAAATGTTTTGCACATTACACGATACAACATCTTTAAACAAGAAAACAGTATATTATACAAAATTGACGAATTCCAATGATTGTTTTAACAAATTAATCCATTATTAATTATTATTAATTATTTCGCCTTCATATTCGATCGGAAAATTTTAAATTCGCTTTCGAGTCCCCATTCCAATAGGGATGAGATGAAAGGAATAACCATGGACTGGCTGCATGCAGATTAGTCCCTAGTCCTCCTTAGCGCGCCTTGGATTCTTGTGACGTCACCGGTTTAAACGCGCGGGAGAGGACTAGCACAAAATGTTTTTAATTCTTAATTCAAAATGGCGGCAAGAAAATCTTCTTATCTCAAAATATTTGCATCAAGGACAAAATCAGGGACAATTTTTGAAATCTCAACATTTTGTGCCAGGCCTCTTTTTTTGCCCACTTTTTTTTGTCTTCTGTATTTTACCAAACAATTTAGAAACGGATTTTTTAAACATTCGGAAACATCAGTCTTTTAGCTTCCAAATGGCATGTTTATCAGTCATTTAGCTTCGGAATGGCATGTTTTCACAACCAAATGAACAAAAAAATGAACAAACACGAGGCTGATACAAAGTGTTAGTAAGAATAGCATATTTTCACTTCTGTGACTTTGGACTGAAACCATTGAAAATTCTCCTTTCTTCAGCTCCCTTTGGGACGTAATTCATTGATGAATTTCTCTTCTGATCGTTGCAAAACAATTGCATGCAGTAGACATTTTTTCAGTTATTATGCACTGCGATAATTAGGCTATAATTATATAGCTAAGTGGTGAAAAATCGTTATTCTGATCAAATTTTTTTCCAGCCTCGTATTTTCTCATTTAATTCTTACTCCTTTTCGTATTGAAAATGTCATTGGATAGTGGACATTAAACGTTTAAACTTTCCGAATTTTGCTCATAGAAAGAGTATAGTTTATGAATAATAGCGTGCTGAAGTTAGATTACCTTTTTTTAACCCTGTACAGTCCCTGCATGTATAACAGTAATTTATGATTTTCAGGCTCCCGAGGAACGTAGAGGAAAACCACCACCCGGATGTTTACCTGGTCAGCCAGGATGTAATAAACCCGGATGTTCCGAAGGACAATGCTGTGGTACTCCAGGCGTTCCTGGTGTCCCAGGCGTACCTGGCCAGACCGGGAGAGACGGACGACCCGGTCGCCCTGGTGTGCCGGGCGCAATTGGAGCGCCTGGTAAGAAAGGTCATCCTGGTGAACCTGCCATATCAAACTGGAAACAATGTACTTGGAGAGCTGGTGATGGAAAAGACCACGGGCTTATTCGTGTAAGATTTCTATTCTTTCAATATCGGAATTTTTTAAAATTTTAATGCTTTATCATATCGAATAAGTTTTTATTGGTAAAATAAACCATTATTCTGATTGGTTGAGAATGATTTCCAGCGGTCTATTACTTATTCCGTATTGAGCGTGGTTTCAAAAACAACTTACATACGGTAGTAAAGAGATGTTAACTTGTAAATAGTGTTCGAAATGCTAAGAAAACGTTAGCTGATCGTACGAAATGTTTGCATTTGACAACTTTAAAATGCCTCAGGAGAAGAATTGCGATGCAAGTTACACGGAAAGTTGCATGGTGTAACACTGCCTTAAATAATTATAATGTTAGATGGACCTCACCTGTTTACGATCTACGACGCTGTTAGCTCGACGTCGCTAGTCAATAATTTTGCAAGAGATTAGCTTATGGAGAATTGATTATGCTGCCAGAACTTTGAAATAATTATAGAGACGTTTCGATTATGCTAAGAAGTAAGAACCTCCAATGTCAAGCTGATATTGCAATTTCATATAAGGTGTAAAACAGCTATAACGTTGCCGCTGCATTCATGTCATTGAGAGGCTGATGAAAATAGCTCATTTGAAGGTGTCGTAAGAATGACAACGCTGTCGTATAGGACCATGCACAAATTGTATGCACACCTGCTGTCTTGCGTGCATGTGGGGTTTCTTGGTTTTCCAAGCCAGCGTGAATCGTAAACTCTGCATTGTTATGCCGCGGATGAGCAGATTAACCGATGCGCAGAACAGAATTAACGTCCATTTTAAAGTTCAAAGATAAGAGTATAGTCTTAATACTCAGTTTAACATGTTTTAGATAGATAGATAGATAGATAAATAGACAGATAGTTTAATAATTCACACACATTGCAGTTACATAGGACAGAATTACGTGGTGATTAGAGGTGAGAGTAAGCGAAAAATTATGTTTATATTTACAGTATTTGAGCTAGTATAGCTACAAAAAATTACAGTATAGTATATAGTTTATAAAATTTAATTATTTATTTAGGCAACTACTAACAATAAAATAGTTTTTGAAAAATTGCATGGGAATATAAAAATGTTTCTCTGTACGCTACTCATATGTTAAGGGAGATTCCTATTTACACACTAACTCGTTCAATTTATGCTTGGATCGGCTAAAATCTGATTTAAAAGTTTCTTACATTTTTTTCTTACATTTTTAACACTCAATTAAAATTTATATTAATATTATCACTGTATATTGATATTGTCATTATGTTCAATTCTAGCAATGTACTTTCCAACTCAATTGTGAAAACAATTTGTTCCTAAGAAGTAAGAACTATATATTTAATCTATTACGTTTTAGGATTGTACGTTTGTTAAAAAACGAGACGACTCTTATCTTCGCGTTTTCTACGCTGGAAATCTTCGCATCTACAACTGTAATAATTGTTGCAAGCGGTGGTTTTTCAAATTTAATGGCGCTGAATGCAATGTTCCTATTGAAGGTGTTTATTATATGTGGAAAGGATTAAAAAGTCAAAATATTCATCGCCATCGTCATATTGAGGGTTATTGTGGTAGAATTCGCAAAGGTCATGTTCGTGTTGGATTTTGGGTTGGTAATTGCCGCAGTTACGCAAATGCTGACGCGTATTCCGGCTGGAATTCTGTCTCGCGTATTGTGATTGAAGAAGTACCACCTCCACAAAAGTAGACATAAGGACATACTCTCACACTAGTATTTCACATTAGTAACATATGACTTTATCTGTCTCTCAAAAACAGCAAATACAACGATTTTAGTAAATAAACTATAATAACTATGAATTTTGTAGCCTATTCAATGCAGTTGTGCAAGCTATTTCAGAATTTTACTGCAGCAATGCCTGAGAAAAAAATTATTCTAATTCTTCGAACAAAAGATGGTGAAGACAGTTAAGTCGAGAAAACATGAAGTTAAAAATCTTCTGCCGCTGCATGCAAGAATTTTTGCGATGATTTCATCAACTTGAACTGCCGCAAGTGAGTTGTGTTTGCATGGAAATCACGTAAGTATCAACAAGGGAGGGGGTGAGGTTTGAGGTAGATGTTTCCCAATATTCAATCACGTCAACCTCTTGCGAAAAAAAATTTCGGTCAACACTAATAGAGAGTTGCTGCAGTTGTGTTTGTATTAAGACACAGTATATCCTATAGAGCTATATAGGAACAAAGCATGCAGTCTTGGTAGTATTTATCTATGATTTAGAACCTTACTCCTCCGCGCGCGCATGTCTCTAAGGGAATCACAGCGTGCTTTTAAAAGCAATTTTAGTAAACTGTATTATGTATCAGTGATTCATAATACAGCTTATCTTCCTTTTCTACCCTCATGTGAATTTTTTGAGATTTTAGTCATGTAATAATTTTCTGTGATGTCCACACAAATGATGTCAAACATGTCATTTCACAATTCTATTCGAATGGCGTGCTTTGGTCGTCCCCACTATCAGTTCAGTCAAGTTTCGTTAGTGTTTCCAAACTATAGCATGTAGCTATCCAAATTAAAATTACCCACCAACCAATTTTTTATATGTTTTTAAATTGTTTTGGTCACGAATGTTAACGAGAAAATCGATTTTTAGTTCGGAAATCTGAAGCACCAATCTATATTGCTTGCAATCATTGTTGAGAAAATATCAACACCTTACAGCGCAAAAATTTGATAATCGCAACAGAAATAAGCAATCCGTATAAAAATTCAAAATCGGGAGAATGGACAAAATGTCACAATCGTGCAAATGACAGTTTACAAAGGGGACAATCAATAGCAAATCACATAAAAAACAATGAACATAAGTAGTGAAAGCCTAATACTTACTTAATACGTACTATTATAACGAAATAACGAACAAACCACTGATTTGCGTTTAAAAGTTTTCGACCTATCGCGAGACACTACCAGCCCTTTACTTGTGCTAAAATCGTCTTCACTCTACATTACGGTTCTGTCAAGGACGATATCTTATTTTTCAAGACATCACGCTTCACACACATGATGCCAATAACCGGTGTTATATATTATACATCATAGTAGTAAAAGCAATTTGATTGGCTAATAGTTGACAAATAAATCGCGCAATCACGCAAAATTCAGTTATCTGCAAGTGAGCCTGCGGTGGTTAATAAGCGGTGTTCATTTGAATGTATTTATGTATTAAGAGGAATTAAGAGGAGATATTTTTCTATGTCGCGTAATATTATAATATTATGCTCAAAACCTCAGTTATATCTTCATGCAACAGCGCTAAAATTTTCAGCAATAAAAATGTTTTGCAAACCTGAAAAGCATCCACAAAGTATGTTTACTGTATAATCTCAAAATCGTGTGAAAATGAAAAGATTTCTCGGATACGCTGAGAAGAAAATCACAATATTGAATCGAAGCTTCTTTTGTATTCATTTCAGTTATAATGGCGCATTTCAGTCATTATATTTTATAATAACTCCTTTGTTTGGTGTTTTGCATTCACCAAATACAGTTCAAAACTTAGTTCATAACATAATCTAAAGAATAACGGTAAAATAAATGGATTTTGAGTGGTACGCCAAAAAGACTTTAGGTTTTGAGCGTTTTCCCGCCAAAATACGCGACATAATAAAAAATCTCCTCGTAATAATTGATGTATTTTTGGATGTTGCTATTAAATAAGGTTTTTCATTCGTTAACACTATGTTTACTATTCTTCAAATGTATAATAAAAAAATTATTGAATTTGGTTTTTGTGATATGCAAGGTCTCGGTAAGCGTTATCAGCCTCGCCTTCGGCTCGGTTGATAACGCTTACCTCGACCTTGATAACTCTGCATATCACAAAAACCTCATCCAATAATTGTTTATTATTTGAATATATAAGTTTAAATGAAAGACTCGTTTGGTAGATGTTTATATTTTTAAGTGTTTATTAGGGATGCAAATACGAGCACTTATATAAACACAGACACGTCAGAACAGGGGAAGAATCCTCGAACATTTATACCGGTGTATTGTGAAAGCTATTTTTTAACGTAGATTATAGCTATATCGGCTAAAACGTCCGGGATGCTTCAATCAGAATAATTCATACAGACGTACAATATCTTAACCGAGGAGTTAATGGTGCAATGGAGTTCCGGACACTTTCTAGGTTCGAGTGTAAGGAGTGTTCATCAAGTAATAATATTCTATTGAATGCTCTCTCTTTGTTTCATCAGCCAATGATTATGATTTCCCCCAATGTATAAGAAGTGGAGGTAAATATCACGTGTGCTTGAACACGGAAGTGCGTTCGAGCACATTTTATGCCATGTCATAAATTTCCTTTCCAGTTTAAGAATAATAAACCATGTTCAAATAGTTTAGAAGGTCAACAACTGTATCCCAACCCTCACTCTCAAATTCTTTAGGTGGTCGTCTCAATTATACCTCGATCGGTACGATTTTTCACGGTATTTCTAATCGTATAATTAGCTATAAGCTCTTAATTTTAAATGTTTCATCTTATTAATGTTTCTCGGGCTTACTTAAGAAACTCTTTGATGAGGGTGTATAAAAAAACGGCAACCTTAATAATTCCAAGGAGCCTACGAACTTTTTTTTATTAAATAGAAGCGATGCACCATTCATGTATATATATTTCCCCTCGAACGTTTTCAGCTGTTGACAGGCAATATCAGGCAATAACAATTTCCTTTTTCTTAAGTACATTGTTTTTATTCGGTACATGCATCCCTTAGTTCTCGAGCAGAGATAAAGAGTTATTAATATTGATTAAGAAGAACATATAAGAGAAGCAGCTCACCGAACTCTCATTAGACACTCAGGATTTGCACGACATCCTGCAAAACGATGAAGTTCATATCGCTTGCTGTGTTCGCTTTTGCTTTGGTTTTGCACACCCTGGCTGATACAGGAGACAAGCATGACAACGAGCCTCAAGTAAGAATACTAACTATAAATGTGAACTATCTGTATCGTTGTTGCTATAATAGAGGCATTACATAATGTCAGTCAGCCTAATGTCAAGATGAAGTTCAGTCGCATCTTGACCAAAATAGAGCTGCGGCTAAAAGGGTAATAACTTGTTAACAACTCAAAGTCAGTTTGAGCTATGTAACGTGGGCACGACTACAAACTACCAAGGCTTCAATATATATATATATATATATATATATATATATATATATATATATATATATATATATATATATATATATATTTTTATCTTTTTTTATTTTTTTTTGTCTTTTTAGGAACCAGGAATACGAAAAAAAAAGAGGATCGCCAGGCGGTTGTTTACCAGGCCAACCAGGATGCCACACTCCTAGTTGCCCAAAGGGGCAATGCTGTGGTATTCCGGGTGTCCCTGGTGTTCCAGGCGTACCTGGACAGAGTGGCAGAGACGGCCAACCAGGCCGTGCTGGTGTGCCTGGGGCAATTGGAGCACCAGGTCAACAAGGTGAGAAAGGTGATCGTGGTGATTCCGCGACATCAAACTGGAAACAATGTACTTGGAAGGTTGCAGATGGAAAAGACAATGGACTAATTCGTGTAAGCTTTTATCCTCTTTTACTCTTTAGAATTACTTAAGAAAATTTTAAAAATTAGACTTTTAGTCATATTTGACGGATACCTCCGCGTAGCATTTAACAGAAAGATATGCATATTGTTGTTTCATAGAGTTCGGTTCTCAAAATCATATTTGTTAACTTCCATAGTTTATTGTTTTAATATTTGGGAAAAGTACAATCTGGAAGCCAGATCGATATTACTTTATAGATAACTACATACGGACATCTTATGACCTTATAGTTTATCCAAACTAATTTAGTTAAATCAACCGTTTTTAGGATAATTCAGATCGAGTCACCGATTTACTGCACAATTTGTTTCAGTGGTGACGAACATTAATTTTAAGAAATTATGATAACGATATTCCTATATATTCTGCACTTTTAAAAAGCACAACATGCCTCCTCTGCCCTTTGAAAGTTTACAAGAGCTGCTCAGTTACAATTCTACTTGGGATGGTTTGTATAATATTATCAATGGCGCAGCAAGCTTGACGAGTCCAACTCAATTGTGAAAACAATTTATTCCTAAGAAGTAGGAGCTATATCTATTTCGTCTATTATGTTTTTAGGATTGTACGTTTGTTAAAAAACGAGACGACTCTTATCTTCGTGTTTTCTACGCTGGAAATCTTCGCATCTACAACTGTGATGCTTGTTGCAAACGATGGTATTTCACTTTTAATGGCGCTGAATGCAATGTTCCTATTGAAGGTCTTTATTATATGTGGAAAGGAAAAAACACTCAAAACCTTCACCGCCATCGACATATTGAAGGTTATTGTGGCAATATTCGTCAAGGCAATATCCGTGTTGGATTCAATGTTGGTAACTGCCACGGTTATGGAAACGCTGACGCGTATTCCGGCTGGAATTCTTTCTCGCGTATTGTGATTGAAGAAGTACCACCTCCACAACGATAGATTTTATGCTACCCGCTTTTACCTTTTTTGCTTTATATAGAAATTCGTTTTAATTTATGAACAATTTTTCTTTGTGAATTTTTCTTTCTATAAAATTTAGAGAGTAATCACATATGAGTACAATAATTATACTAAGTTTAGTAAATATTCTTTTAGGTAAAAACGTGATGGAGTGATTGTTAACTCTTAATAAATGCACGCCAAACTTGTGGTGTCGCCCATATTTCTGACTACACGTTTCACAGGGCGGATATAAGGGTGATCAGAGCGATTCCAGGACTGAGGTAAATTTAAAAAAAAGCCATGCATCAAATGAAAGTTCACAGTCCAGTCTTAAAAATATTCCCCGAGCCGGCGCGAAGCGCCGTGCGAGGGTACTAATTCCGCTGGGAGATTTATTACACCCGGGTATTGTGACAGAACATAGCGGAATCCAAAGTTGCTCAAATTCTATGTCGTGGACCGTGGACCGTGGACCGTGGACGTTCAATGGTCATGGTACTTGTGCGCATGCGCGAAATGCGAACGAGTGTAGACTGGTAATCAACGAACGTTCTGATTGGCTAAGACAGAAAGTTTGTAATTCAATGAGAACGTCAGCAATTTAACTGTCATTCCGTAAACATTTTTGTAAAAGCGTTTCATAAACTTTGTGCAAAGAAAGTAAAACGAGAAGAAACAAGATATATGAAGCATGACAGATAGCAAAGATGAACGTGGATACAGTCAAAACAAAGCCGTGTAAGAGGAATAATTCATAATCTGCAAGCTTATAAATGTTTTCAAAGACAAAGGGTACGTGTTTACTTTGTTTATCTCGTACTTGTTTCGCGGTAAGAATGAGCCGTATTTGTATACTTTTCAGCTTTGTATGCCGTTCATTTGTTAAATTTTCAGCTTTTTCTGCAAATGCATAAACCTGTGAAGGGCTATTACACCTTTGCTTTAACTTCAAAAAGTGTTTTTGAAAGTGTAATTTGAATTTTGGTATCAAAAATACACACTATATTTATAAAGTATACTGAAACTTTTAGCCGCCGGCGTTGACTGCAATTACAGAATAAAATAACATTTGAAGTTTTTTCTTTGTCTGTGAAGATTTTGTACTGTTTACAATTTCAAAAACTTCAATTCAATTTTACGAATTTTAAATATTCTGGAATATATTCAAAAAAAAATTAGCAGGTCCTCGCAATACATTTTTGGTTTAACCAATGAATTAGCTTCGTTCTTTAGAAAGCATAGAAAAGCATTATCCAATTGGACGAAAGCTTCCGAGCATTCTGACATGTTTCAATTTGTATACTATTATATGTCGAAAATTTTAAAAAAAGGAAAATGCTGTTAATTTTAGTAAAATGCAAAATAGTATATATGTGATAAATTATAAAAATAGAATATACACTATTTAGATATATCCAGCTGATCAGGGTAGAAAAATCAACCAATCAGAAGCCAGATCTTCGACAAAACTGAATTATCATTTCCTTCATTGCATACGACTTCCACACTCAAAAATATCAATTAATTTTAATATAATGAAAACACCATCGTAATTATCGCTACTCTGGTTTTAGTAAATGAAAGTAATCACCACACAAAGATTAACTTTCACGAAACAACGTTTCGACACTCCGGTCTAGTGTCTTCATCAGGAGTGATCTGATGTTGAAACTCGGTTCCTTATATACTCTCAAAATGACGTCATCTATTAATCAGATGTAAATACTCTTTTGGCAAATAGCTTCCGTCATCCCTATTAAGGGCACAAAGACTCGCATTAATATGCCAGGCTTCCAAACAACGCCTTTGTCCATAACGATCATTAGTGGTAATGACTTTTGAATCGTTCCACCCAATGTTATGGTTAGTTTGACACACGTGTTCCGCCAAGGCTGATTTTGAACTGTCTAAGTTCGAAACGGCCTTTTGATGTTCTTTTAAACGTGTGCCGAACTGGCGTTTTGTTTGACCTAGATATTCTTTCTCGCAATCACCACATGGTATAGAGTATACATCATGAGTTTTCTGTTTAGTCGCTACGCGATCCTTGGGTTTCGCGAAAATATGTCCCAATGTCTGAAAGGGTTTTAAGGCAACTTTTATACCACAATTATTCAGGATCCTCCTGATTGGTTCTGCAATTTCTCTTACTTTAGCCTCTAGTCCGGTCAAACCTTTGTTTTGGAAACGATATGTTGACGATGTGGCCTCTGCGGTTAACAAAAATGAGATCGATAATTTGTTGAAACATTTGAATTCTATTGAGCCATCAATTCAATTCACTGTAGAGCGCGAGAGTGAGGGAAAGTTGGCTTTTTTGGATACTTATGTTCATAGAAATATCGAAGGGCAGTTAGAAACTGACGTTTACCGTAAACCTACACATACGGACAAATATCTATCCTTCTACTCACACCATCCAAAAAGTCATAAAAAGTCTGTTGCAAAAACTTTGTTTCAAAGAGCTGAATCGTTACCATCCAATCGCGTTGCTAGGGACAACGAGCGTGATTATGTCCTCAGTGTACTGAGAGAGAACAACTATCCTCGAAACTTTTTAAATGATTGTCTAAAATCCCCTGTCTCGACTAGATGCAATTCCTCAGAGGGTGATTCCTCAAAAACAGGTTTTGCTATAGTTCCATACATTCAGGGAATTGCAGAACCAATCAGGAGGATCCTGAATAATTGTGGTATAAAAGTTGCCTTAAAACCCTTTCAGACATTGGGACATATTTTCGCGAAACCCAAGGATCGCGTAGCGACTAAACAGAAAACTCATGCTGCATACTCTATAACATGTGGTGATTGCGAGAAAGAATATCTAGGTGAAACAAAAGGCCAGTTTGGCACACGTTTAAAAGAACATCAAAAGACCGTTTCGAACTTAGACAGTTCAAAATCAGCCTTGGCGGAACACGTGTGTCAAACTAACCATAACATTGGGTGGAACGATTCAAAAGTCATTACCACTAATGATCGTTATGGACAAAGGCGTTGTTTGGAAGCCTGGCATATTAGTGCGAGTCTTTGTGCCCTTGATAGGGATGACGCAAGCTATTTGCCAAAAGAGTATTTACATCTGATTAATAGATGACGTCATTTTGAGAGTATATAAGGAACCGAGTTTCAACATCAGATCACCCCTGATGAAGACACTAGACCGGAGTGTCGAAACGTTGGGTCGTGAAAGTTAATCTTTGTGTGGTGATTACTTTCATTTACTAAAACCAGAGTAGCGATAATTACGATGGATTATATACCTGGTTGCCGTGAACTCATAAACTTCAATAATGAAAACACGCTTATTTTTTCCCAACTGTGAATTAGAATTTAAATTTTTCGCCCTTTATAGTATTAGTTAGAAGAATAAGGACAAATAACACCAGGCGTATGATAACTCAGTTAGTCGAGACGCCTCATGACGTAATGATATCAGATCACATAGTTAGTCGAGACGCCTCATGACGTAATGATATCAGATCACATATATTTAACAGTTTATTCTGCGAACTCGAGTCGCATATGAGCTGATAGCCGACGAGGCGCGTAGCGCCGAGTTGGCTATCGGCCATATACGACGAGAGTGAGAAAAATAACTGTTTTATTATATACACAAACTTTGTCGCCCTTTCGGTGCATTTTGGTGTGCTATTATCAACTAAAGCTTGGATTTCTATTTCACTCAACTCCCGAAATCTTTCGGCCATTTTGTTTACTTTCTCTACTAGACAGATATGAGCTAATATCTGTCTAGTAGCCAACCAATGAAATTGCAGCATACCTCATATCTGGCGCTTGTGTATATAATAACTATATTTATTATATGGCACGCGGTCTCGTGACTAAAATGGCGTGCGCTGATTGGTTCTTTGCCCGTCTGGAATCCCCCAGTATCAGACCGTTGCCGTAATAACGGTCTAACTCTCATATTTTTGAACAAAAACAAGCTTATAACCTGAAAAACCTGAAGCAATTGCTTATTCGTATAGAAGCTGCTATGTCTGCAGAGAAAATGCAAGTACCCCAGATTGATGGTGTATTTCTAATGCTTTTGGCGTACTTTGAAGAACCTCAAGAGCTTATGATTAAGTCATTTGATGTAAGTACTGCAGTAAACTGACCATTTCAAAAATTATTGATCTTTTGAAATATCTGATATTGGGATATCTGATAGTGATGGTTTAGTGGTTATTATAGATAAGAACAATACACTATCATTTGAGTAACAATTATCCCAAAATATCAGATACTCCAATAGATACATAAATTTTGAAAAGGGCAATTTGGAAGGGGGAATTGTCAATTGTTATGTTCGTCTCTTGCGGGCTTCAATTTGTCAATGATGGCAAATAGGCTGAAATAGCTTTTAATTAGTATTTGCACATGATATAAACCGGAAAAATCGTAGTTCCTGTTGAAAAACAAGCTTATTTCGTTTGTTTTTAATAAAAGCTTGTTTAATAGTCAGTGGCGTGCATGTGAACTCCATGCACTGCGAATAGACATAAAGTCATAATATACTCTTTTAATAGCAATCATTTAATTTGTTTTGTTTTAACTCTTTCGAATCAAAATATGTAATATTTTCCCTAATAAATAAATACTAGCCACGTTTCGAGTATCATTATAAAATTCTCAGTGCTAATGGCTGTTCAAACCGTGTCCGTGAGTAACACGTGATACAGAAATGTGATTGTGGTTTTTGTTGACCTTTGATCTTTACTGTGAAGTTTTGTCTTCACTGGCAAAAAGTTGCAAAGCCGGAAGAAAGGTTGAAAAGCCGGAGAAGGTGCGAAAGAACTGCATTTACGTGCCTAAAAAGGCTAAAATATTTGTTTTAAAAGTTTTACACCGTTGGGTACTTATCAGAGAATCTTCTATACTAATTTCCTGGCCGAGCTGAGGCTTTTACGTTTCCTACCGTTGGATAATCAGCGTGATAAGTCGCGTCTCAACATCGGACAGTCGAGTGTCGTTTTGAAGTGACCACTTTCCTCGAGGCTGTGTTTGTCCTAGTTTGTGTTTATGTGAATTAGTAAGTACTACTTATGTCTTTCCGCTTCAATGCTCGTTGTGTTATATATTTCCGTATTGTTAATTAGTATGTACCGTTGCAAGGCGCCTACGTGTTTTCATCGAAGTCGTTCGCTGGGAGCTTATGCCAACCATTACAGGCTTCATTCCAACGAGGCCAATGTAACGTTCCCTTGCGCTGTTAAAAATTGTGCTCGAAGGTTTCGAACATATAGTGCATTCAAATCGCATGTTACAAGAGATCATGAAAATGCAAGGCGAGAGGGATCTAATACTGTTAGCTCTGCGCCGATACAATGCCAATGTAGTTTTTGCTCCAAGTTTCTACAAAGCATAAAAGATTTAATTGCTCATCAAAAAGATCACATTACCCAAGGTGTCGAGGTAACTTGCCCTTTTAACGGCTGTAACTCAAAATTCAAAATAAAATCATCATTTACTTCTCATCTAAGTAGGCGTCATAAAAATCCTGCCAACAGAGAGGTGTCTTCTGAGTTACTTGTACATGTAAATAGCCAAGCAACTAATAACACTTCAAATTTAAGCCAGTTTGATGGTTTTGATTCAGGAGAGACATCCAACAATGACAATCTTGAAAATGATGATACCCAAGAGGATATTAGTGAGTTATTTGTTAAAAATTTGGCATTGTTTTACCTGAAACTAAATGCCAAATATCATGTGCCTGCTAGCACTATCCAAAAGATCATCCAGGAAATGCAGGCAATGCATAACATGTCTCAAACTCACTTAAAACATCATATAAAAACTAAATTGGGAGAAATGTCTGTTGGAAGTGCAGTAATTGACCAAATTGTAAATGAATTTTTGCCAAATGATATATTCAATCTGGCCCATGGGAATAAAGGAGCACTAAGCACTGAGTATAGGAGAAAACAGTTTTTTAGTAATGTAAACACAAACTGGCAGCTTGGACGCCAGAGCAATTACTGTAAAATTACAGAAACAATTACAAAAAACAAGCTTGCACTTTTATTTTTGACACGAAAAATATTGACGTAGAATGGACGAAGAAGAGCATTATTCGGTACATGTGAATATTATATTTTATTCATCTTTGATTTTTACTCCGGCGTCAGCGACGGAGTTGAAAATTCGCCTCGGTTTTGTTTTTTTTTTTTTTTTTTTTTTTTTATTTTTCGTCGTCGCAAGTCTGAAATGGCGCGAAACATTCTAGTATTTAAAATGTGTATGTAATCCTATTTATCTATGTCCCAGTCTTATCTCCCAAGAGTTGTGCAGTGTACAGCTTTGGCTAATTTTCCGATGCGCGATTCGATTTCGCTCGCATGATAGGCAATTGCTCCAGGAGGAACGAATAAACCGTTGTTTTCATGCTGTTCGATTAAGTTTAGATTGAATTGGGGTCAGAATATATTAATACATGTTAATTCTGGTCCTATTTTAATAATATTACTGCTATTTCGCCGCTTAACAAGATGATGTGGTCGTGTATGGCCGCGTTGACACGTCGTAGTTTGCACAGGATTGAAGATTTAATATAACTATATAAGCGCGAATTCCAAAGGCAAAGTGTAAGACAAAGCGAATGTATCATGCGGTTTATTTACATTTTTGAACAATTGAACTTCTATACTTTTTAAAGTGCGATGTGCTTCTGAATTTCGCGATCGAACATTTATAGGTTCGCAAGGTATCTAAATGCGAATATGAACTGTATTGTTTATGTTCAGAAGCTCTATATTAAAGACTGGCACGTGCGCCGGAGTTAACGCCAGAACAGGCGTCTTGTTGTTTATAATATTACTGTATCATTCTTATTTAACGAGTAAAAAACAAAGTTTTGAAAGCCACTTCAGTGCTTGCTTGGCGACTGGCTGGCGAAAGAGCGTCAGGAATGCTGCAGCGCATTATATAAATAAACAAGACGCCTGCTCAAGGCGTTCACTCCGCCTGCATGCCAACTGATGTACCTAATTCATCCGTGGACCGTGTAACCCAGGGCTTCTCGGTCAAAATGTTTTGGGTTACCTGTAGAAATGCCAACTTCTGTCGCCCAAAACGACGAAAAGGAAAAAAGACCATGGCATTTTAAGACTCCGCTGCGCATACGCTGGCGGAGTAATAAACTAAATACTGTATTCCATATAATAAATCCCTTATTAACCGAATACGTTCGGTCCGTAGTAGAAAAATATCAGACATCGCTCTTTTATGTACATACTGTCAAGACCTCGGTCTGATATTTTTCTAGTGCGGACCTCAAATTCGGTTAATAAGTGGTATATATCTATATACATATATAGACATGTATGATGCCATGCCTATATAACGTCATTAATTTGAGTAAACATATACATCGCTTACCGGAGAATTACATGTAATGACAATGCATTTACATGCTAAACAACGCGTCGCGAAAATAGCAATAGAAAAGCGGCGACACTTAAATTGTAATAATAGAAGTGTGTATAAATATATATATATATATATATATATTATATATATATATAATATACATATATATATATATATATTATATATATATATATATAATATATATATATATATATATATATACTGTATATATATATATACATATATATATATATATTATATATATATAATATATATATTATATATATTATATATATATATATATATATATATATATATATATATATATATATATATTAATCTATATAGACCAAATTTCTCACGATGTTAGGGTGCAAACAAATAAAGAGTTTTATTTTCCTATTATTCTTTCAAATAACGCTGGTGAAACAGCTTTGTTTTACATCCACTTCAGCAGCTTCCTGTTCCTGGTTGATGTATAGTTGCAAAATGCTTTCAAAAAAACAATGCAAGATGTTCGCTAATGTTCGTGCCAAAAAAGCGAATTCATATATGTTTAAGATATCAATTAATGTGTTGTTTAGGTTTAGTACAGTTCACTGTATCACTAAGTACGCGTCGACAGGGGCGCATCTGGCAAAAGGCAACAATATAATTTGATCTTAAAGAAGCTTTACATTTATGCAGCTGAAATTGTTGAAGCACTCGGCGTTGAAAAGCCGCTATAGCTAATTTCCGATCAATTATATAAGTTCTGTCTTAACTTTCGACTTGCACCTTTGTTTTAAAAATACATGTTTCCATCCTGTTGACGTCACGTATTAGTCTAAAGATGGAATCAGGGAATTTTGACAAAGCGATTTTAAACTGTAGCTCTAAAAATATACTCGAGTCGAAAATGAACACCAATATACATGCAATTCCGAAAATAACGAGCTTTCCTAAATATTGAATTGGTCAACGGGAGCTCTGTTTAAAGACGTTTGTTTTCTAAAAAATAGTTTTATGTGCAATAATACGCCTCTTGAGATAATATTATGCGATATGCGGGGTTCTTAATGCCCTTATCCTTAAGTATAGGGATTGGAACGGGATAAAGAACGTTTAAATTTTTCTTCACTAAATTGTTTGTCGCAGAATAATCACATGCCAACGACGATCAAGTCACGCGCGATAAAGTCATTTGATTTGGTCGCATTTTTGCCATGAAGATACTGCGGCTTGGTTTAAACATTGCAAAATCGTATACAATTCTCTGTTCTCTTAACGCAACTGTATCAATAATTATTTCCAGGCAACCTTCATAATTATGTGGATTTGATTTTATAATCGAAGTACAATAGTGTGCCGGCTGGGCTGCTATATACATTCCCGATGTCTTGAAGTAAAAAGTAATATATTTGAAATAAAAATTATTATTTTAGAAATACTGAAATCAGTGCATGTTAATGAAAGGAACAAACGGCTCTGGAAAAAAACACCTTAGTCATTCCGTCGATGATAAACGCTAGCATGTGTCCTCGAAATATGGCCTTTAACAAAGAGTTTTATAATATAACATTTATAGTACGCGCGTGCTGATTGGTCGAGAAGCGTGTTTCTATAACTGTATAGAAACACGGGAATTTTCCCGCCGAACTTGACAAGCGAAGCGATGTAATGAGAATTTGTAATTGAATCGAATCATAATATTTGTACAAAATCTTTTTATTGAGTTATATTATAAAAGAAATAGAAAACATTTTTTCCTGTGTTTCTATACAGTTATAGAAACACTTGTGGGAGTTTGGGAGAACTCGAAATAACGTGGAAAAACTCGCCCTACGGGCTCGTTTTCCCACTGATTATTTCTCGTTCTCCCAAACTCCCACGCGTGTTTCTATAACTGTATAGAAACACGGAAAATGTTTTCTATTTCTTAATTATTATTTGCATATTATAATTACATTTGAAATAATATCTGTTAATAGAAGTTGTGGCACAGGGTTTATATTTTCACAGTTCTATGCTTGCATTCTCTGTCTCTATATGTCATGTTTCACAAGTTAACGCTCCCTTTTTGTTTACCACACAATTCACTACACTATCAAGCTTATGGTTGTCATCGTTATAAATAATTATTTCACTCAGTTTCGAAAACAGCTTTGAGATGTAGGGCGATAAAAAGGTTTGTTCGTAAAAGTCGTTTAAAATTTCCGGGGACTGAAATCTTTTGTCCTTTTGGAAAAAGTTTGCTAGGAAGAAAAAAGTATGAACTATATACGTTCATTTCCTTATATATTAATATGGGTTCAAGACAAGGTAAATTTTTAATTAGCCTAAATCCTTGTTTTGTCAAGAAAATGAGGAAATAATGTAAAAGGCAATTAAGGCTGGTTTTCATATGTCATACTTCCTCGTTAGTCACATGCCTTTATTCGTTATAATTGGCTGCTGTGCGAAACCCGACATATATACAATTGTGAAAACCGCTGATTAAAACAAATGACGACATGTGAATTACGACGAATGGTGTCATATATTAAAACCAACATTTACGGTAAATGTATTCAAAGGAGGATTTATCCAACAAGCAGTAAATCATGAGTACGAAACACTTTCACTTGAAGATACCCTCAAGGTTCGAGTGGTCATGAGCCAATCATGCACCAATGCTCATTCATCTTAGAAATTCCAAAACGTAAAAGAGAGGAATATTAAAGAAATCGTTGCGTTATACACACTGGTTGAAAATTGCTGCACTGCATGCACCGTATTCTCAAATAAGAAAATAATTTTAGTGGTATTCAACTGTCGAGGATGAATTGGGCAAAGTTTTCTGTCTTTGCTTGTTTCCTAGTCTCGAATACTCTGGCTGATGCTGGAGAGATGCCTGACAAAGAGCCTCATGTAAGGATGACTGTTAATTTCAACGGGTATTTGAGGTAGCAAGTAAGGCTTGCATTGTTGTATTGCAGTTTCTTCTGAAATGGCGGATAAACATGCAACAATGAGTATTTTAAATCTTGTAATTTTCATGCTAAATAAAGAGAGGGCAATGTATTTTTAAAACATTTGACTGAGCAATTTATTTACTAGTACTTTTGCTTCTTTTAGCTTGATACAGTAAGGAAATTCTACCACCCACATTTATTTAACTAGTTTGTAAATGACAAAATGCACTAAAGTATATAATTATAAGGTATCATGCACATGTTCTTTCGCCCAAGAGCAGAGATGGATGGAGCACGGGTGATGGGTTATATTTTCAGGTGCTCACACTCTTTGTATAATACTCTGCGATCATGTAATTCATGTTTACAGTGATACCAACCCTTCCGTGACTATACTCTTCACTCCCCTATCAAATGTGAAAAGAAATGCTTGCACCATGATTATTTAACATCTGGATTGTAAGTGCAAAATTCGCTTTGTGAAAGTGTGGCACAGGATCTCGTTAACAGGATATTTTATGCTAATAGCAATTTTTGTTTATTTCCATTTGTACTTCTGCTTCTTTTATAGCTACATGCTGTCAAGAAATTCCTGCACCCATTTTACTTACCTAGGTTCTAATAAAATGCACTGTTTATTCATTGTTCGAAAGGTTGCGTTTACCACCGCCTGCCTAACAATAACGTAACGATCTATACTTAACACATGAATGTAACTTCGGTTTAAGAATTACGAAAAGGTGTACATAAAAAATTAGCCGAAAATACACTAAAGCCACATGACGTTTCCTGTACAGGTATCGTATAGGTACTTTTTAACCGATGCTAATGATACTCTCATATTTATGGATGTCAAAAATGTTTTGCACATTACACAATACAACATCTTTAAACAGGAAAACAGTATAATTATTATACTAAATTGACCAACCATGAATTCCAATGATTGTTTTAGAATAATTTTTGTCGGAAAACTTTTAAATTCTCTTTCGAGTCCCCATTCCAATGGGAATGAGATGAAAGAAATAACCATGGACTGGCTGCATGCAGACTAGTCCCTAGTCCTCCTTAGCGCGCCTTCGGTTCTTGTGTCATCAGAGAGGACTAGCACAAAATGTTTTTAATTCTTTATTCAAAATGGCGGCAGAAAATTTTCTCAAGCAATACTGATCTCAAAATATTTGCGTCAGGGACAAAATCAGGGACAATTTTTGAAATCTCAACATTTTGTGCCAGGCCTCTCAGCGTGGGTTGTCCCTGCATAATTAACAGCGCCCGCTTACATGGGCTGGGACTGGGTTGGGCTGCTTGGTAGATTAATTGTGGGAGTTGGACATCGTCCTGGTCTCTAAATTTGTTTTTCTGTTTTATTCTGCTCACTTTTTTTGTGATTTTTACAAAAAATTACAGAGTCTGTATTTTACCGAACAATTTAGAAACGTATTTTTTAAACATTGGGATACACCAGTCTTTTAGCTTCCGAATGGCATGTTTTCACAACTAAATGGACAAAAAAACGAACAAACACAAGTCTGATACAAAGTGTTAGTAAGAAACGCATATTTCCACTTCTGTGAATTTGGACTGAAACCATCGAAAACTCTCCTTTCTTCAGCTCCCTTTGGGACGTAATTCATTGATGAATTTCTCTTCTGAACATTGCAAAACAATTGCATGCAGTAGACAATTTTCCTGTTACTATGCACTGCGATAGTTAGGCTATATATAGCTAAGTGGTGAAAAATAGTTATTCTGACCAACATTTTTTTTCCAGCCTCGTATTTTCTTATTTAATTTTTACTCTATTTCGTATTGAAAATGTCATTCGATAGTTAAATGTTTGAACTTTCCAAATTTCGCTCATAGAAAGAGTATAGTTCATGAATAATAGCGTGCTGAAGTTAGATTTTAACCCTGTACAGTCCTTGCATGTATAACAATAATTTATGATTTTCAGGCCCCCGAGGAACGTAGAGGAAAAGGACCACCCGGATGTTTACCTGGTCAGCCAGGATGTAATAAACCGGGATGTTCCGAAGGACAATGCTGTGGTACTCCAGGCGTTCCTGGTGTCCCAGGTGTACCCGGCCAGACCGGGAGAGACGGACGAAACGGTCGCCCTGGTGTGCCTGGCGCAATTGGAGCGCCTGGTAAGAAAGGAAATCCTGGTGAACCCGCCATATCAAACTGGAAACAATGTACTTGGAGAGTTGGTGATGGAAAAGACAACGGGCTTATTCGTGTAAGATTTCTATTCTTTCAATATCAGATTTTTTTCAATACTTTATATCATATCGTTTTTAATTTTATTGGTAAAATAGAGAACTGTGATTGGCTGAGAACGATTACCAGCGGCCATTACTTATTCCGTAATCAGTAAGGCTTCAAAAACAACTCACATAGTATGAAACACCTTACATAGTACAATCTTACACAATCTTGGCGCTGTTACGCTATGCAATTTTCCTTGTATCTTGCAATGCAATTATAAGTTTGAGCGATGTTAACTTGTGAAAAGTGTTCGAATAGCTACGAAATCGTTAGCAGATCCTAAGAAATGCTCGTATTTGACAACTTTAGATGTCAAATAATTATATTGGAAGTTGCAGGGGCGCCGGAATATCGATAATAACGGGGGCAGATATTCACATATTCATGTTCGCAGATCCTAAAAACAATCGATTTGAAAAGAAATTAATAATGCAGATTACGAATATATGAATATCTGCCCCAGCGCTGTTTTAAATCTGATGTGAGAGGGACCTCATGAGGGAGTTTACGATCTACGACAGGGTTAGCTCGACGTCACTAGTCAAAAATTTTGCTAGAGATAAGCTCACGGAGAAGTGATTATGCTGCCAGAACTTTGAAATAATATAGAAACGTTTCGATTGTGCTAAGAAGTAAGAACCTCCGATGTCTCGCTGACATTGCAGTTCTATATACCTACTTTCTTGCGTGTGGAGTTTCTTGGTTTTCCAAGCCATCGTGAATCGTAAACTCCGCATTATTATGAGCAGATTGACCTACACACAGAATAAACTTAACCTCTACTTAAAAGTTTAAAGATAAGAGTATATAATAGTTTTAATACTCAGTTCAGCATATTTTTTACACTCAATTTATATTAATATTATCACTGTAACAATGTTGAATTTGATCACCATGTTTATTATATTTCATTTCTAGCAATGTACATTTGTAAAAAAACGAGACGACTCTTATCTTCGTGTTTTTTACGCTGGAAATCTTCGCATCTACAACTGTAATAGTTGTTGCAAGCGGTGGTTTTTCAAATTTAATGGCGCTGAATGCAATGTTCCTATTGAAGGTGTTTATTATATGTGGAAAGGATTAAACACTCAAGATCTTCACCGCCATCGTCATATTGAGGGTTATTGTGGAAAAATTCACAAAGGCCATGTTCGTGTTGCATTTTGGGTTGGCAATTGCCGCGGTTACGCAAATGCTGACGCGTATTCCGGCTGGAATTCTGTCTCGCGTATTGTGATTGAAGAAGTACCACCTCCACAAAAGTAGACATAAGGATATACTCCCACACTAGTATTTCACATTAGTAACATATGACTTTATCTGTTTCTCAAAAACAGCAAATACAACGATTTTAGTAAATAAACTATAATAACTATGAATTTTGTGGCCTATTCAATGCAGTTGTGCAAGCTATTTCAGAATTTTACTGCAGCAATGCCTGAGAAAAAAATTATTCTAATTCTTCGAACAAAAGATGGTGAAGACAGATAAGTCGAGAAAACATGAAGTTAAAAATCTCCTGCCGCTGCATGCAAGAATTTTTGCGATGATTTCATCAACTTGAACTGGCGCGAACTTGTGTTTGCATGGAAATCACGTATCAAAAAGGCAGGGGGTAAGGTTTGAGGTAGATGTTTCCCAATATTCCATCACGTGAACCTCTTACGTAAAAAGATTTCGGTCAACACTAATAGAGAGTTGCTGCAGTTGTGTTTGTATTAAGACACAGTATATCCTATAGAGCTATATAGGAACAAAGTATGCAGTCTCGGTATAGTATTTATCTATGATTTAGAACCTTACTCCTCTGCGCGCGCATGTTTCTAAGGGAATCACAGCGTGCTTTTAAAAGCAATTTTAGTAATGTGTATTATGTATATGAGTGACTCATAATACAGCTTATTTTGTGTTCTACCCTCATATGAATTTTTTGATATTTCAGTCATGATAAAATTTTCGTGTCCACACAAATAATGTGAAACATGTCATGTCACAATTCTATTCGAATGGCGTGCCTTGGTCGTCGCCATAATTATTGGTTCAATCAAGTGTCTTCCGTGACGACAGTGTACCCAAATTATAGCATGTAGCTATCGAAATTAAAATTACCAACCAACCATTTTTTTATATGTTTTTAAAATGTTTTCGTCACGAATGTTAACGAGAAGATCGGTTTTTTTTCGGAAATCTGAAGCACCAATCTGTATTGGTCGCAATCATTGTTGAGAAAATATCAACAACTTATTCTCCTCTTTCACAAATACCATAATGCTTTGCGCTTTGGGGGGTTATTTAAAAAATATTTCCTTTGTACCATTTGTTTACAATTTTACATTGTTAATAATGGGTAAAAAAGACTATTGTTGTGCTCCTGGATGTTCAAATATAACCGAACGAAAAACCCTGAACTACAATTCTACAGAATTCCGAAAGAGAAAACTAGGAGAAAGAGCTGGCTGGCTAGAATTAGGCGTGATTTTGTCCCTTCTGAAAACACACGACTGTGTTCTTCTCATTTCGCTGACGGCGTCAAGTCAGATGAAAAAACCAGTCGAAATTTTATTCCTTCGATTTTTGAATACTCTCACTTGGCACAAACAACTCCAAGGACCACGAACAACAGTGTCACCAAAGATACAGCATTGGAAGTTATTACAGAACCGAAGCTGAAGAGGCAACGAAGAATGCCGGTAAGCCTGTCTAAACTTCCTTCTGATTTATCTTTTCCTCAAAGGTTTGATTGGCATCTTTTTATTCATAGACGAATCAGATACGCTTTTTAAAAACCAGTTGTGAATTTTAATAATTCATAACCTGTTCTGTAACATTCAACGTTTGCGCACTGTGCAGCAATTGTTAAAATCCTTTATATTTTAACTTAGGTACCCACTCGAAAAGGGAGGCCTAAAGGTAATCCACAAGATGATAACTTTGGAAGGCACAATGTTTGGGGAGTATGCCTTCCTTCGAGCCATCCTCTGAAAGCACATGATTATTGTAGAACACAGGCTTATCCAGACAACCTAAACTTTGATTCAGAAACCTTAAAGCATATCAATGACTTAGAAAGTAGAGTACAGAAACTTGAAGAAGAAAAAAAATCTTCGCTCACGATGCCTCATTTTAGCCCAATTGAAGCATGATGATTCTAGCTTTCAGTTTTGGACTGGATTTCCTAATTATGGTTCTTTCAGTGCTTTGTTTCAGTACCTGGAGTGTGCTTTAGTAAACAAGAGAAACTGGAGGGGATCTGATTTGTTACGCAAGGTAAATGTAACAGAAAGAAAGAGAGGGGCCCCAAGCAAGTTATCACTTGAGGAGGAATTTTTTATGGTTCTGATTCGCCTCAGACTTGGACTCACCTTGACTGACTTGGCATCGCGTTTTATGCTCAGTGAAGGCAATATTAGCAAAATATTCACTACTTGGATCAATTTAATGTACTTTGAATTAAAAGACCTCTGCCAAATGCCAGAATCTCTGGATGAAGGAAAGGCCAAGCACTTTTCCAATTTTCCAAATGTGAAGATTATCATTGATTGTACAGAAATTTTTACAGAGAAACCATCATCATTGCAAGCATGCAAAGAAATATATTCCAATTATAAAGGGCACACAACATTCAAGTTTTTAGTTGGAATTGACACACATGCAGCAGTTGTTTATGTTTCTCGAGCTTGGGGTGGGCGCACTTCGGACAAACATATTACATCAAACTGTAATGACTTACTAGATTCAATGAAAGAGGGGGATGAGATAATGGCTGATAGAGGATTTGACATAGATGATGTCTTAAGTGTTCCAGGTGTTAAAGTTATCATCCCAGATTTTAAGGGGAAAGACCGCTCACAAATGAGGGCAGTTGAAAGTAGAAGGTCAGAAAATATAGCAGTGGCACGAATACATGTGGAGAGGGCAATACAGAGAATCAAGATTTATCGTATTCTTCGAACTTAAATACCTTTGACTATGACACACTTAGCTGAGCAAATATTTACTGTTTGTGCCTATTTAGTTAATTTCCAGTCCCCAATACTACAATAGGTTGACAGTTAAATATTGAATAGAGCATTGGAAACAAAACTTTTCAATATCAAATATTTCAGAATCATACTTTGATATATATTTCCCTAACATATTATTTGTCTGTACAATAAATTACAGTATAAGTAAACTATATGTACAATTCAACTATTTAAAGTTTTCAACAATGGATAAATAAATTATTAATGCATTTCATTAATATTACCAGTGGGTAAATAACTTATTGTAAATTGTGCTGCACATATATATGTGGTACTATCACATTACTCCATTACATTTAGAAACCCTTGGGGCAGCCCTAATAATTCAATGGTATTTGTATAATAATTATTCCTCTCTTACAACAGTGCTGAGAGATTCATATGTAATTCCAAGTTTACCAATTCTACTGTGTCCAAACTTAACCCGAGGATATGCAAGCTCCAATAAAATAATGTCATAATAAAATTTCCTAAGCCTGGGTAGTTGCTGTTCCCAAAATTTCTGGCAGTAAGCAGTGTTCAGAACAAATATAGCCTTTCCATCTGAAGCAACAAAATCAGCCCAAAGGGTGGATTGTTGTGCTGGCCTCTGGTTTCCCGTTCTATTGAATCAACTTCCTCTTGGCTTACACATATTTCACTCAAAACATTTTCTGCTTTTTCTCGAATTTCTTGCAAGCAAATTGTATTACCAAGATTATGCTTTAAGATTTCTTCAATTTCATTATTGTCAGCATTTGCATATGAGCTAGTCTGTACCTCAATATCACAACAAATAGCTAAACTTGCATCATAATTCTCACAAATATAAACGTCTGGTAGATTACACTCAGATGCAGGTTGGGCAGAATCATTTTCCACCTTTGATAACAGGTAAACTATGGGAGGCATTGGTTTACCCATATTTGCTTCTAGAATTGCCTGCCTCAAGTTAGATTTTCGTTCTTCCTTTGTTAGGGGATTTTCATCACTGTTTTTGTACAAATCCTCTGTTATTGCAAGAGATGGTCGGAATTTCTTTTCAGGTGGTTGCTCTCCCACTTTAGCTTTGTAAATATTTATATTTTCAACCATTGGTGGTTTTACTTTGGCACCTGGAAAAAGAGCAAAGATTATTCCATAATAATTCACAGGCAGCTGATAGCAAAAATTCTTAAGATGATTCTACAAAGAAAAATGTGCAGAAATATTGTATTCTATTTCAGTGCTGACATGTTAGATTATGTAGGATTATTTTACCTTTAGGTTCTGTCCATGAGCAAGGTAAGTCCGTACAAGTAGGGTCTGAAGGGATTTGCACTTTTCCTTCTGCAATAATGTCAGCCAAGACAAACAACAAAGCACCAACATGGCTGCAATTACCTCGCAAACTTTATGATGGAAAAAAAACACATTTACTACCATCACACTTACTACCATCACACCAAATTTGCAAAAATAGCTTACCCAACTGTGCAGGTACAATATGCAAATAATGGCTTGCTGGTCTCCATGTGCATGACAACATACATCGTCTTCATTTCTTCTGGATCGGTGGAGAATGATGGGTTGCAACAACCTCTTAAAACCCACATATTTTCATACTCTGGTAATGAATGAACCCTAATTTACAGCAAAACAGCCAAACGGAAATATATTAATATTTATATAGGTATAAATTTTTAGGAAAAAATGTTTCTGCTACAGACAAAGAATTGTGCACTAGATATGTTGTTGTAAATATTTACTTTAAAGAGTGAACTCCTTGTTTGTGCTCCCAAGCACGAAGGGTTTTGTATTTCTTGACGTCCGCTTTGGTATAACCCGCTCCAACTAAAAAGGTCTTTACCATGGACTCTTCCACAACTTGCGGTAAACCAGTGAGACTCTTGCTCCAGTTTTTTAGTTTCTGTAGCTGCCTTATCGACGGTAAGCTTTGGTCTTCAGCAGGTTGGGGCAACGGCACAGACGAACTCGTAGACGAAGTTGATATGTTTAAACCATTACAGACAAGATTAAGTATGGCTTTCTTTCCAAACGACTTTTCAACGTCAATGTCCAAACTTTTAGCGATATGTTTTAATTTTGTTTTGGACAGTTGTGCAACGTCCTTGAACGTCTTTAACGAGTTTACAATTGATACTTCCTGTCTGTCCCCCATTTTGTTTACATCGCAGTCCCCCCAAAGCGCAAAGCATTATGGTATTTGTGAAAGTGGAGAATAGTGCAGAAATTCAATAATCGCAACAGAAATAAGTAAAAACGAGTGACAATCCATATAAAAATTCAAAATTGGGAGAATGGACAAAATGTCACAATCGTGCCAATGACAGGTTACATAGGGGACAATCAATAACAAATCACATATAAAAAACAATGAACATAAGTAGCGCAAACCTAGTACTTACTTAATACCTACTATAATAACGAACCACTGATTTGCGTTTAAAAGTTTTTGACCTATCGCGAGACACTACCAGCCCTTTACAATTTACCTGTCTCCACTCTACATTACGGCTCTGTCAATCACGATATATAGCTTATTTTTCAAGACATCACGCTGCACACACATGATGCCAATAACCGGTGTTCATTGAATATGTAAGTTTAAATGGAAGATTCATTTGGTAGATGTTTATACTTTTTAAGTGTTTACTACGGATGCAAATACGATCACTTATATGAACACAGGGACGCCAGAACAGGGGGCAGAATCCTCGGACATTTATTTCGGTGTATTGTGAAAGCTATTTTTTAACATAGATTGTATATCGGCTAGAACATCCGGGATGCTTCAATCAGAATACTTTATACAGACGTACAATATCTTAACAGATGAGTTAATGGCGCAATGGGGTTCCGGGCACTTTCTAAGTTCGAGTGTAAGGAGTGTTCATCAAGTATATAATATTTTATTGAATGCTCTGTTTTTGTTTCATCAGCCAATAATTATTATTTCCCCCAATGTATAATAAGCGGAGGTAAATATCAGGTGTACTTGAACACGGAAGTGCGTTCGAGCACATTTCGTGCCATGTTATAAATTTCCTTTCTAGTTTAAGAATAGCAATCCATGTTCAAATAATTTAGAAGGTCAACAACTGTATCCCAACCCTCACTCTCAAATTCTTTAGGTGGGCTCAATTATACCTCGATCGGTACGATTTTTCGCGGTAATTATAATCGTATATAAGCTCTTAATTTTAAATGTTTCATCTTTATCGGGCTCACTTAAGGAACACTTTGACGAGGGTGTATGAAAACGGCAACCTTAATCATTCCAAGGAGTCTACGATCTCTTTTTATTTAAAAAGAAGCAATACACCACGCATGTATATCTATATTTCCCCTCGCACGTTTTTAGCTGTTGACGTGCAATATCAGGCAATAACAATTTCCTTTTCTTAAGTACATTGTTTTTATTCGGTACATGCATCCCTTAGTTCTCGAGCAGAGATAAAGAGTTATTATTATTGATTAAGAAGAACATTATAAGAGAAGCAGCTCACCGAACTCTCATTAGACACTCAGGATTTGCACGACATTCCTTTTCGTCCCGCAAAACGATGAAGTTCATATCGCTTGCTGTGTTCGCTTTTGCTTTGGTTTCGCACACCCTGGCTGATACAGGTGACAAGCATGACAACGAGCCTCGTGTAAGAATACTAAAATTGAATGTAAACTATCTGTATCGTTGTTGCTATTATAGAGGCAATTACATAGTGTCAGTCAGCCTAATGTCAAGATGAAGTTCGGTCGCATCTTGATCAAAATAGATCTGCATTTGGCTAAAAGAGAAATAACTTGTTAACACCTCAAAGCCAGTTTGAGCTATGTAACGTGGGCATGACTATAAAAACTACCAAGGCTTCAAGGAGAGTTCGTTCAATATATACATAAATATTAATGTCTCTTTAGGAACCTGGAATGCGAACAAAAAGAGGACCGCCTGGCGGTTGTTTACCAGGCCAACCAGGATGCCACACTCCTAGTTGCCAAAAGGGGCAATGCTGTGGTGTTCCGGGTGTCCCTGGTGTTCCAGGCGTACCTGGACAGACTGGCAGAGACGGCCAACCAGGCCGTGCTGGTGTGCCTGGGGCAATTGGAGCTCCTGGTCAACAAGGTGAGAAAGGTGATCGTGGTGATTCCGCGACATCAAACTGGAAACAATGTACTTGGAAGGTTGCAGATGGAAAAGACAATGGACTAATTCGTGTAAGCTTTTATACTCTTTTACTCTTTAGAATTACTTAAGGAAATTTTAAAAATGATTAAATTTTTTACTTTTATAGTCATATTTGACGGATACCTCCGCGTGGCCTTTAACAGAAATATAGCTATGCATATTGTTGTTTCATAGAGATTGGTTCTCAAAATCATATTTTGTTTACTTCTATAGTTTATTTTGTTTCAATATTTTGGAAAAGTACAATTTCGAGGCCAGATCGATATTACTGTATCGATAAATACATACGGAAATCTTATGACCTTTAAGTTTACGTATATCCAAACTAATTAAGTTAAATCAATCGTGTTTACGATACTTCAGATCGAGTCAGCTTTACTTCACAACTTGTTTCAATGGTGAGAAACATTAATTTTAAGAAACTATGATAACGATAATCCTATTCTGTACTTTTAAAAAGCACGACAAGCCTCCTTTGCCCTTTGACAGTTTACAAGAGCTGAAATTCTACTTGGGATAATTTGTATACAGTGGCGTAGCCAGCCCGACAATTTAGTCATGCTATGCTAATATTTTGGTGTTCATTGACTTCGAAAACAATGAATTTCTAAAGAGTTTAATAATTCTAATGACTTAAAATTTGCATAGCATGACCACATTGTCAGGCTGGCTACGCCACTGTTTGTATATATATTATCAGTGGCGCAGCAAGCTTGATGAGTCCAACTCAATTGAGAAAACAATTTATTCCTAAGAAGTAAGAACTATATATTTCGTTTATAATGTTTTTAGGAATGCACGTTTGTTAAAAAACGAGACGAATCTTATCTTCGGGTTTTCTACGCTGGAAATCTTCGCATCTACAACTGTGATGCTTGTTGCAAACGATGGTATTTCACTTTTAATGGAGCCGAATGCAATGCTCCTATTGAAGGTGTTTATTATATGTGGAAAGGAAGAAACACTCAAAACCTTCACCGCCATCGACATATTGAAGGTTATTGTGGCAATATTCGTCAAGGCAATATCCGTGTTGGATTTAATGTTGGTAATTGCCACGGTTATGGAAACGCTGACGCGTATTCCGGATGGAATTCTTTCTCGCGTATTGTGATTGAAGAAGTCCCACCTCCACAACAATAGATTAAATGCTACCTGCTTTTACATTTATTGCTTTATATAGAAATACGTTTTAATTTCTGAATAATTTCTCTGTGTGAATTTTTCTTTTTGGGAAATTTAGAGAATAATCACATATGAATACAATAATTATACTAAGTCTACAGTGAATATTATTTTGCTTAAGTAAAAAACGTGATGGAGTAATTCTTATAACTCTTAATAAATGCACGCCAAACTTGATGTGTCGCCCGTATTTCTGACTACACGTCTCACAGGGCGGATCTAAGGATGATCAGAGCGATTCCAGGACTGAGGTAAATTTAAAAAAAAAGCCTAGGATATGAATTGGAAAAAAGAACAGTCCAGTGCCCTGCATGCATGCATCAAACAAAAGTTCACAGTCCAGTTTTAAAAATATTATCTGGCCTAAAGCCTTCGAACATGAAAGCGTAGAAAGCGCTTTTACTCGTGAGTTTTCCTCGTTTCGTCATTCGCTACATCACTCCAGCGGTCTGATTGGCTATCTTTTTTATCGCTTTGTGGATTAAATTAATTCCCGTCCGATCAGATGATATTTAAAAGTGGTTAGCTGATTTTAACTTGCGATTCCTGTGCGAAAACTTGACCGATTTTAATAAAAATGGGACCACTTTAAAGAAGAAGAAATTGTTCTCAGTGGATACATGTTTTTTTAGATCGATATGTTGCCAACTCGCTATGATATTCAATTTAATGTGCATTCGTTTTATATATTATTCAATATTACACATCAAAGAGGCCTAATCTATAAAGTATTGCCCAAATGCAAACTAAAACGGGTTAAAGTGATTTAGTTCACATAATAAAATTACATCGCATCACCGGCAATAATATTTCACAATAATAAAAATATCGACAAAAATTCCAGGCAAAAAAGCCGAAAATCTGTCCCCTAGGTCCAATTTTAAGTCAGAAATCAATTTTTCGGGTCAAATTTATCCTAGTGGGAGGGCATTATATTAAACATCGTAAACGTGTTTGGTTTTGTAATTTTATTTGTCGGGAATAAATCGTTCAAAAAGGGAAGGATTACAAGAGAATTCTAAATCATTTGTGGATTTTGGTCAAGGAATTATAGTCACTCAAACACATTTTGGTGCCGATTCCCGGGAATTGAAGTCTATTGAAGTCTAAAATTCGTGATTTATCATTGATAATTTGTGAATCAAACATGGCGGATGTAAGTAAAAAAGTGAGAATTTGAGCCGGACATCGAAGTCATGCAAAGAAAATTATGTCTATGGCTAGAGAAACATTCGAAAAGGTCGAAGGCAGAGGAAATGTGGGGTCGTTAAAAAAGCTCAAGTCTTTGGAATCTGAATAAAAAGATAAATTTTCGCAGCTAAAAAATATGGATACCGAAATCGCAGAATCACTCGAAGATGGAAAAGCAATGAATTAAGAAGTCAAAGCCAGTTGTGAATTCGTAAGTGCTGTTTATGATTGTGTTTCTGATGTTTTTCTGTTAGTATAGGAAGCTCAAATAACGAAAAACCCTCAACTGGCTTCTCAACCCCCCTGACTGCATTGTATGGAAAGCCAAACATTATTCATGCAAGATTACTTAAGTTAGAACTTAAAAAATTTGGTTGAAATCCTGTCGAGAGGACATCTTTTGGGACTCTTTCAATCAGCTGTAGTCTAAAACCTGTAAAGGAGTATGTATGCATTTCAGTTTGGACCGATTATCTCAACTGTCTTAGGGTAAAATTACCATGACGGTCAACATGAAAATCTGAATCCGGGACGAAAGTCCTAAAATGACCACACCCAGAAACGGCATAGTCGACATAGCTCTAATTCCTGAATTATCAAAGCTACGTCTTTCTGAATTGTTTATATGGTTCAGAATGGTTGCTTTTAGGGGTTGTCACTGGAGAGTGAAATTAGCCTAAGTTTCATATTTTACTATGAAAATGAATGTTTACAGTGGCGTAGCCAGCCTGGCGATTTTGTCCCGCTATGTAAATTTCGAGTTATTATAATTATTCATTCCTTTAGAAATTTATTGTTTTCACAGTCAATGAACACTAAAATATTAGCATAGCGGGGCAATTCGTCAGGCTGGCTACGCTACTGAATGTTTACCATACCAGGTCAACTGCTATTTATGCATAAAAATAAAGATTCACCTGGCAAAGTCTAATTTTCTCTAATTTCCAAAACACGTTTGCCATATGATAAAAAAACATGCTTTTTTTAATGTTTATGAATTGCTTAAAACATGCTTATTTTAATGCTTACTTTAATGTTTTATTCATTATAAATTTCCTATAATGATACGACATATTTCATTTCACTTACCCCCCGCCAAAACACGATTTCAGCCATATTTTGCGAATTTGATCGCCGTTTTTCGCCGTCCGTCGCAAGCACCATCCAAATAACGTACTTTACCACGATTCTAATAATTTAGCACGATGAATAATTGATAGCTACAATAGCAGCTATCCAAAATTTAAAAGCATTTGTCCCACTTTGAAGTAAAAAACCACCCCTCGTTTATCGGGAGTGAAATTTAAGTGCGAAATTTTCAAAATAATTTAAAAAGTCTAGCGCACAATCCACGACAAATGCTCGTGGGCAACATTGCAGGGGGGTGCGCGTTTTCACGAAGATATTTCTGGTTTATTTTTTTAGCTTTTTAATGAGAAATATTAACAGCAAAACGGACAAATTTTACTCGGGTTGTTGACTGTTTGTGGTTGTGAACAAATGTATTCTTGAATATTTCTCCCCCCGGAATGTTGTCCACGAGGGTTTGTCGCGGGGTTTGCGCGAGTCTTTCAAATTATTTTAAATCTTTCGCAGTTGAATTCATTCCCGACAAACGAAGGGAGGTTTTTTACTTCCAAGTTGGACAATTTAAATGCCGAGACAATAAAACTGAGACCTATGGTAGCTTTTTAGCCTCAGTTATAATGACAAAGATTCCTGAAGAAATGCGTATTGCCATCATAAGAGAATTATCATCTAATGACTGGCAATTAGAGCCTCCTTAAACTGCGTGAAAAATGTCAACATATTCCTGGTTCCCTACCAAATAGCAGGGACAATCGATACAGAGGCATTCTTTCTACATCACATTCACTGCTCACTGACACCAATAATGATGATCAACAGGGTCCATGGTGCACTTACTGCAAGGGAAATCATACATCAGCTAGCTGTACTATTGTTACCCAAATCTCTCCAAGAAAACAAATTCTGCGAAAGAAGGGAAAGTGTTTTGTATGTTCACAGGCGGGATACTTTGCTGCAAACTGTAGGTAACCCAAAAAAGGATGCCTGCGTTGTCATTTGAATCACCATATATCAATATGTGAGTCAACCTCGTACCCAGGGTCTTTTACCTACGCTCCACGGCCCACGCTGCGGCAAAGACCCTGGCAGAAGCTGGTCACGTGTTTAGCGAACAATTTGTTGCCTCAGGGAGTGTGGATTAGAGTATCATATTACATGCTTCCACATCCGGATTTGATTTTGCCATGTTGGACCATCTTGCTTTTTTATCTTGCTTGGAGTTTGCCGTTTTGAACAGTTTATACGAAGAAAAAAATTTTAAACCAAGGCAAGTCATATGTCTTGAAAGTGTTTATCTTCATAATGATGTTATGTGTGTTTTGCCGACGGGATACGGCAAGTCCCTAGTTTTCCATCTGTTGCCAATGCTGTTGTATGCCAAGATCAAGTTGCGTGGCGATTTAATTTGTGGTTGGAGGTCAAGGGGTTTGACTGCGGCTGTAGTTGACTCGATTGTAGTCGTTGTCTCTCCTCTAAATTCTTTGATCTCTGATCAAATATCCCGTCTAAATAAGAGTGGCATCCGGGCGTCTGTCTTAACGGTGAAAGAGTCGAAGGATGAACGAAGTCAACGAGGGGAAGAAGACGATTCTGATGAAATGGGAAACATTGAGATTAATTTCTGCTTTTGTGAAGAACAAATGTTACGCGATGGCTGTTATAATATTGTTTTTGCACATCCAGAAGCATTAATATCCAGCAAGTACGGTCGTGATTTGTTGTTAAGCGACAAATATCAGGAAAATGTTCGTGCGATTGTTGTGGACGAAGTCCATTGCATTATTGACTGGTATGTATAAATATAAACTTTGAAACAACGTATTTTGTATGGTAACTATAAGGAACTCTAAAAAATTCCAACTCTTATTACTTGGTTCTATTACCACTGGGCTATAACACAAACTTAATATTTTAGGATGGATTTATCAATTTGAATATTGCATTGACTAAAATTCTAATATTTTTCAATTTGAATATTTTTAGGGGAAACGACTTTAGAAAGGATTACAGCAAGTTGGGAGTGCTTTGTGCCCTTTTTTCAGACGTCCCAGTTCTTGCAATGACAGCAACTGCAAGTCAAACTGATATAAAATATATCCGGGACTCATTGGGGTTGAAAAAGGTGAAGTGTATAATTGGCAACCCTGACAGAAGAAATATATTTTATCAAAAAATATTTCAAAGTGGGAAAGATGTTGATACTATCCACTTAATTTTAATGCCAATTGCTACCGCCCTGTTAAAGAAAAAGATTGAATTTCCTTTAACAATTGTATATGTTCCATTGCGCTTGTGTGGTTTTGCATACAAACTGTTTGAACATGTTCTTGGCAGTGAGCAATATTATCCTACTGGTTCACATAGACCAGCAAACAGGTTGTTTGCACAATTCCATGCTCCCCAAACAGAAGAAATGAAGAAAGAAATATTGATGCAACTTAGTTCTGGAAGAAGTGTTGTCCGTGTTGTATTTGCAACAGTAGCTACTGGGATGGGGGTGGACATACCTAACATCCGCCAGGTGGTACATATTGGTCCTCCATGCTCTGTAAAAGCATACTTCCAAGAGACTGGACGTGCTGGCAGGGATGGACAGCCTGCATCAGCTTATTTGTATTACTGCAATAGAGACATTGCAAAGAACAAAGTGGGGATGCAAGATGATATGCGTGAGTTTTGTGCCAGTTCTGATGTATGCCTCAGAAAATTAATGCTAATGTCACTGGATTATGAACAAGACTTTTATATAAAACCATTGCATCTTTGTTGTGGCTCCTGTAAGAAACACTGTAAATGTTCCAGCTGCTTGCAAGTATTAATGTAAAACATTAAGTTGGAGACAAATGTTTGGTCATGAAAGAGACATCATAGAATTGTTTTGTTGTATTATGTGTTTACATCTTATTGACTGCAAATTAAGGTAAAATGTAGAAAATATTTACAGCATCCTGGCTTACATCTAATTAAATGAAATTTGTCCTGCACAAATGTGAAGGGTTACAGGACCAACAATGATAAAGTCAAATACAACAAACTAGTACTGCATCAAACATGCATATTGTTTGTTAATTGTTAATTGTAAGAGTGCTTAAATCATAGTGTGTGTGAATAAAGATAAAAACCATGATACCTATAAAAGAATTTTCCAACCGGTTTGACAAAACTTGATTGAAACATCAAATCTGACAGTAATGACATTTAGAATATGGTGCTGCATATTAGCACAGTTTGACAACACAATATACATTTTCAGTAATTATTTCACAACTGCATGGTTCATGCCAATTTATAATATAATAATGCCAATGTGCACATTCACCATTGTCTTCTGTCTGACTTCTATGCATTTGTGACATGTACTGGTAATTCCTGAAAAGGTCTATTGAGGTTCTTCTGCTACAGGATAGTGGATTAATATATTGTTCTTATGTCGTTCCATCCATTCCTTGAACTTGTCTTTATCTAACAAGTGTGTTGGATTGTGAGAAATGCCATCAAATGTTTCAAATTTCCTTTCCTCTTCCTGTCTGAAAGGCCTTAAACTTCTCAGGTCTCTTGCAACTATGGCCTCATCATCAGTTGAAGACTTGTGAGTATGGCTTGTTGACTTAGCATGAATGTTCATTTGTGCCTCAAATGCTTCCACAATCTCAGTCACTCCACCTGATGCTTTGCTTGCTCGTTTTATTGCTTTCTCTGTCTTATTGGCACCCATTGACCTTATCAACTTTTTCATTTCACAGTTTCTGTTTTCCTGAAACAGGTCAATCTCTATGTTATTATAGTATTGTCAATTAGTATAATTAAGTTAATTAGTATGCATGGTATAGCTTTATACAGATGTTAATATTCGCATACATAATGTAGTATATAGATAGACGGTTTTCAAAATATAGTCAGATTCTATGTGATTCTTTACCTGAAACAGGTCAATCTCTATGTTATGACCAGCACCACCTTTCCAGTTAACAGTTGCTGCCCACTTGCAACGATGAGCTTCAGCTTTTGAAAGCAACACTTCTGTTTGAAGAATGTTAATTAACATCTCTATTGCAAAGTCATTAAAGCCAGGTGTTGAGAAGAAATGAGTTAATAATTGTTTACGCAGAATGAAAATGTGTTCACCATTGCCAGTAGCAACAGCATCCTTGAAGTCAGCTAACAACATGAAACACTCAAGCAAGTTATCAGCATATGCCCAAACACCATCTGCAACTTCGTTTGATGCACTATCATCTGAAATCCCATCCAAAACACTATCTGAATCATCACTCTTTTCTTCATTGAAAACAAACTCATCAAGAAACTTGTCAACAACTTGAAAAATATACTGCTTTCCATATTCATCACCAGAAACACTTGCACTATGAGGAACGTTTGCAGTGGGATCGTGCTTTCTGTCTTCCATTTGAAAAAATTCCATGAGAGCTTCAACAACATAGCATTTACCAATACTGAAAAACAGTTGTTCACAATCCTCATAGTGCTTCACGTCTACAGTAACATTTCTTCGGTTCAGTTTCTCACGAAAGAATCGAAGTGTACCTTTCTCTCTGCCTGAGTTTTTGTAGAGTTTTTTGAATATGGTCTAAATGGAAAAGGTTTACTCATTTTTGGCAATTTTATATAATATTTCAAATGGGTTAATTTGCATAATATGGCAGATATGAAGTTACATGGTTACATGTATTGTAGTCATACATACCTTCAAAAGCTCCTCTTTGTATGCCAGTCAACAATAGAGAAAGGATAAATATGATCAAGTCTTTGCTTTGCTGTGTGACAACCTGATCTTAAGTCTCTTGCCCCTGCAAATCTGACTCTTGTCAATTGATCCCCAAAGCATGGAACTTTCACACCACACAGTGGATCAGTATCAGTTTCTACAGGAGGGATGTGGGATCCAGGTTGGTCAGGTCTGGAGTGGGTTCCAATGGTGGGAGTAGCATCTTGGACATCACTGGGAGGTGGTGAACATAACCCTGCAGCTTCATAGATGTCATGAGTCCACTTTTCAAGTTGATCTAAGACATCAACACATTCTGCATACTTCTTCTCGTCTTTCATCAAAACCGGCATTGTCAACACTTCCGACTTAGTTTCCATCTCACTCTTGTATGCACAGTTTGTGGCTTTAGGTAGATACTGCCTGAACGCTCCAAAATAGGGGAAATATTCAAACAGAATATTAGCAACAAGTATTGTATACCGGTTTCGAATTGCCTCCAATTCCAGTGGATTGATATTCACCAACTCATGAACATTGCAATCTTTCAGTCGTTGCTGTGGACCAGAATCGGGCAATCCTTCATCAGAAACACGGTTAAATACAATACTTGTTGCAACTGCATGAACACTTCTATTTTGCACATTTTGCCTCATGTCATGGGCTTTCTCCTCCCAGTCAATGTTATCTAAGACATACACAAATGAACGTCCTGACTTCACCAACTCTGCGGCACGATCAATGAAGTGTTTGCCAATGTCTTCCAGGATGTTGTATTTGCTTGATGGTTCAAGGCACATACCATACTTGTGAAGACGTGTAACCAGCTATAATGCAGAATATAAATAAGACTAAATATTCATTTCTATTGCACAACTTACCATAACATTATGTCAATTGTCAACACACACATAAAGGTAAATCAGAAAGAATGAGTTTATCTTACATTTCCAGATGCTTGTCCTTCAATTAGCAAAACTGAATTGATTCTTTGAACTCGACTCAATTCATGGCACCGTAAAAACATAATGATGCTGTACACAAAGGAGATGGCATAACTTTTCTTTTCTTTGTATATGGTGCTATCAAATAGTCTACATAGAATCCTATGGACTCTTGGGCATCTGGTCGACAACTCCTCAAGCACTTTTGTAACCCAACTTATGTCTGCCAGACCATCAAAGCTCCTTTCTCTTAGGACAGATGGCTCACTTCTCCTAGCAACTTCTATAAGCTCCTTTTCTGCCTCAATCAAGATTTTCATTCTTAAAATTTAATATGAATATATGATATTAGTATCAAAATACGTTACCACATATTTTAGATTTGTGATTATTACTATATGAAACATCTTATGACTTGCCAACTATAATATAAGTGAATGAATGATTGGTTTGCTTCATCAGCTTGCCTAACAATCTCGTGAAGGAAACCTTTTTACAATATTACACATGCATGAATTAATCACTAATGAAAATACATAATTTGCGTAAAATATAGCGCAAAATATTCCTAAAAGAAAAATTGGCAAGGTTTTGCGCCTATACAAATATACAATGTAAAATTTCAGGTTTTATAAAGTACTTACATTCACAGTCGATAACGCAACAGCAGGAATGACATTTTCTTGTTCAGCAACATTGCCGAAATCGATACTTCGTCGACGTGGCAAATCCCCAGCAGAACGAAGTTTGACGGGTGGTTTCAGCACGGAAGGTGATACGTCAAGACACCGTTTTGTTCTTACAATTTTCTGTAACTCACTCTGAGTTTCGGCGATAACTTTCTTGAACTGCACAACGTTATCAAGTCTTCGCTCACACGGCCGACATATCAAGCGAGGAAGCTCGACGTGCTCAATTAATTCGCTGCCAAAAAATGACTCAACGTTTCGAAGAATTGCTTTATTGTTGGCCCGAAATAGACGTTTACTATGATTTGGATCAGTAACACTGTTGCAAAGCCTGCAACGCGAAGTATTTGCCGTCGATTCCGAACGTTTCTTATAGAACTTTTTAGGCGTGTCTTTACTAGCCATCGACGCAAGTATAAATGAATAGGATTTTGACATTTGATCCAACTTCTTGCTTTGAATTGTAATCTAATACCACGATTGTAGAGAGACATGATGCAAGGTTTTTCACACATTTTGTCTCACAATATTGCAAATATTAATATAAAGTTTCGTGTATTAAAAACAGTGAACTATACAAAAACTAAAGCAATACAAAATACACTTCCCAACTACCCCTCCCATATTAAAATAGTCAAGAAACCCCCAAAATCTGGGGGTCACGTGACCAGCTTCTGCCAGGGTCTTTGCCGCAGCGTGGGCCGTGGAGCGTAGGTAAAAGACCCTGGGTACGAGGTTGTATGTGAGTCTCCAACCAATTCAGATCAAGTGAAAAATCAAGAATCTTTGAAAGGGAGCACAGGGAACAACCCAAATGATACCTCCGAGCAGACTCCTGCTTATGGGAATAACCAGACTACCAGCATGTTAATGAACTCGAAAAACAGCACTCCATTACAAACTGCAAGAGCCAAGGTCAGCAAACCTGGTTGTGATCAACCTAGCGTGAATGCAAGAATCATAATTATTTGACAATTGTAGTCAAAGAAGTTATATCACCAGCAACCTGCAAAGAGTCCTTCGCCTTCCAGTGTCTGGAAATGATACATTACTCATTAAAACGTTTGGAGAAACCTCAGCCAAGTTACAGCGATATCACATTGTCCAGCCGGCGGTTGAGACAATGGATGGAATGGAGATATATATGTCCGCATAATTATGTTGTTCCCACAATATGCCCTCAGCAACCAGATCATTCAATTCACACAAGAAACCCATCCTCACTTACGCGGACTTGAGTTAGCGGACAGTACGCAGAATTCCGCAGAGCTTGCTGTGGATATTCTTATTGGGGTTGATTTTTATTGGCACTTCGTAACTGGTGAGGTCGTTCGTGATAGTAGTCATGGTCCAGTAGCCATTTCAACTAAGCTTGGCTGTGTCTTAGATATCTAGAAGAAAAGATCATTACGCAGAAAGTTATTTCCAGCACTATATTCGAAGTGAAGATATTCGACCCACTTGGTGTCTTTTCACCAATCGTCATTGTCCTGAAAATTCTGTTCCAGCGGTTATGCTAGAAAAGTGTTGACTGGGACGTCCCTGTCGACAAGGAGATAATCGAAGAATGGCGATCCATTCTGGAGAATATGAAAGAAGTCTCTGCTATACCGATACCCAGATGGTATTTTTTCTAAGTTGAACAATCGCACTCTCGAACTGTCTTGCGTTGAGTTGCACGGGTTTGGAGATGCGTCAGGAAAGGCATACGGGGCGGTCGTGTATATTAGAGCCGAGTCTAGTGAATCGGTAGTCTCCACATTAGTGGCATCTAAGGCAAAAGTTGCCCCTATCGCTGGTTGCACTATTCCAAGATTAGAGCTACTTTCCGCGGTTATTCTTGCCCGATTAATATCAAGAGTTCAGAACGCCTTGTGCGAAACGTTCTCGATCACCAGATGTGTCTGTTGGTTGGACTCGGAAATAGCATTATGGTGGATTACCCAGTCAGAGAAAGAATTTAAAACATTTGTCCAAAATCGAGTTGTAAAAATCCGAAGATTAACATCCCTGGAAATGTGTCGACATGTTCCATCGGAAGGCAACTAGTCAGACCTGTTATCTCGCGGATGCAGCGCGTCACGTTTGAAAGATGAAGCACACTGGTGGGAGGGTCCTAATTTTCTGAAATCGCGCGAGAAATTATGGCCAGTGCAGTAACAATTCGGTTTGACGAAACTCGAAGACAGTGAGCTTAAAAAGAGGCAAGAAATAGCGGTAAACGTGGTCAAAGTAGCTAAAGCTGGTATCAATCAAGTCATTGAAATTGAGCGATTCAGCAATTTGGGCAGGTTACTGAGAGTTACGAGTTATGATTTGAGATTTATTTATGTTGCGCCGAAATGTAGATCTGGTCGTATGAGAGAATGTGTTGAACCAAGCGTTGAAGAAATGAATCGTTCAGAAGCATTGTGGATCAAGAACTCGCAAAATTTCGTTCGCGAAGACAAGGGATACGGACAGTTACATATTACGAAACGCATTGGGTCAAGTTGAAGATGAAAGCGGAATTCTGAGGTGTCATAGAAGAATAGGAAACGCTCTCTATCCATACGAAGCGAAGTTCCCAGCTCTTCTCGCGAAAGAAGATCCATTCACCAAATTGGTTATTTGGGATAGTCATACAAAGGTTATGCACAATGGAGCAAGGGACGTTCTGAGAGAAATTCGTGCACGATTCTGGATTACACAAGGCCGTCAAGTCGTCAATAAAGTAATCTCCAAGTGCGTTATACGAATGGAAGCCAAAGCTTGTTGTTTCTGACAAGGCAAAAACGTTTAAGAGTTCGAACTTGAAGGCGTTTCTTTCCCGGTACAATACTTCTTGGAAATTTAACATTCCACTAGCCCCATGTTGGAGTGGTTTCTTCGAAAGACCCTTTCGTTCGATAAAATGGTGTTTGAAGAAAAGTCTTGGAAATTCAAAGATAACCTATGAAGAATTCCAGACAATTCTTGTTGAGATTGAACGGACTCTAAGTTCCCGTCCTTTGACGTACTTATCGGAAGAATTCACGCAACCATTAACTCCATCATCATTGTGTATAGGTCGGAGATTGCTCGATCCCGGAGCGAATCACGAGTCTCCATTTACAAGTACTCTTTATTCGCCTCTTCTGACCTGACGAGAAGGCAGAAACACCTGAACTTAGTATTAGATCATTTCTGGAATCGATGGCGTAGAGAGTATTTAGCGGAGCTACGGGAACACCATCGCGGAAGAAAAGAATCAGACAAGCGGAAGATTAAACAAGGAGACATAATATGTGTTCATGAAAATTTGGTGCCACGCCAAAATTAGAAAGTCGCAATCGTACAGAAGTTAATAAAGGAGAGAGATGGTCGTGTAAGAGCTGCAGTATAGTGCGTTTGGCAAAGGACAATAACTGCGTGGAGTTAAGTCGACCGGTGGAAAAATTATATCCAATAGAAGTTTCAGGGGATCTTGGGGTGAATCATGAAAAAACATCCAGTGGGCATGTGGTTTATCTCGAGCGTTTTCCCGCGAAAATGTATTGGGAATGAAATGGTAAACGTGTTTGGTTTTGTAATTTTATATGTCGGAAATAAATCGTTCAAAAAGTTAATAAAAAAAATTAATAAAACTTTTTGTTTAATTCTCGCGTTCTTTGTATATTTTTGGAAAAAAACATTCAGGATCGCTTAGGGATACATTTATGCTTGCATCCCTTGATATCCATCGTAATTATCGCTACCCTGGTTTTAGTAAATGAAAGTAATCACCACACAAAGATTAACTTTCACGACCCAACGTTTCGACACTCCGGTCTAGTGTCTTCATCAGGGGTGATCTGATGTTGAAACTCGGTTCCTTATATACTCTCAAAATGACGTCATCTATTAATCAGATGTAAATACTCTTTTGGCAAATAGCTTCCGTCATCCCTATTAAGGGCACAAAGACTCGCATTAATATGCCAGGCTTCCAAACAACGCCTTTGTCCATAACGATCATTAGTGGTAATGACTTTTGAATCGTTCCACCCAATGTTATGGTTAGTTTGACACACGTGTTCCGCCAAGGCTGATTTTGAACTGTCTAAGTTCGATACGGCCTTTTGATGTTCTTTTAAACGTGTGCCGAACTGGCGTTTTGTTTGACCTAGATATTCTTTCTCGCAATCACCACATGGTATAGAGTATACAGCATGAGTTTTCTGTTTAGTCGCTACGCGATCCTTGGGTTTCGCGAAAATATGTCCCAATGTCTGAAAGGGTTTTAAGGCAACTTTTATACCACAATTATTCAGGATCCTCCTGATTGGTTCTGCAATTCCCTGAATGTATGGAACTATAGCAAAACCTGTTTTTGAGGAATCACCCTCTGAGGAATTGCATCCAGTCGAGACAGGGGATTTTAGACAATCATTTAAAAAGTTTCGAGGATAGTTGTTCTCTCTCAGTACACTGAGGACATAATCACGCTCGTTGTCCCTAGCAACGCGATTGGATGGTAACGATTCAGCTCTTTGAAACAAAGTTTTTGCAACAGACTTTTTATGACTTTTTGGATGGTGTGAGTAGAAGGATAGATATTTGTCCGTATGTGTAGGTTTACGGTAAACGTCACCTGTGGAGGATATAATCGATCTTTTATCCTTTTGTCTCAATACGACTTATTTTACTTTTGAAGGCAACTATTACCAGCAGGTTTTTGGGACAGCGATGGGATCCCCGGTCTCGGCAGTAATTGCTAACCTAGTAATGGAAGATGTCGAGCAAAGAGCTTTAGCCTCTAGTCCGGTCAAACCCTTGTTTTGGAAACGATATGTTGACGATGTGGCCTCTGCGGTTAACAAAAATGAGATCGATAATTTGTTGAAACATTTGAATTCTATTGAGCCATCAATTCAATTCACTGTAGAGCGCGAGAGTGAGGGAAAGTTGGCTTTTTTGGATACTTATGTTCATAGAAATATCGAAGGGCAGTTAGAAACTGACGTTTACCGTAAACCTACACATACGGACAAATATCTATCCTTCTACTCACACCATCCAAAAAGTCATAAAAAGTCTGTTACAAAAACTTTGTTTCAAAGAGCTGAATCGTTACCATCCAATCGCGTTGCTAGGGACAACGAGCGTGATTATGTCCTCAGTGTACTGAGAGAGAACAACTATCCTCGAAACTTTTTAAATGATTGTCTAAAATCCCCTGTCTCGACTGGATGCAATTCCTCAGAGGGTGATACCTCAAAAACAGGTTTTGCTATAGTTCCATACATTCAGGGAATTGCAGAACCAATCAGGAGGATCCTGAATAATTGTGGTATAAAAGTTGCCTTAAAACCCTTTCAGACATTGGGACATATTTTCGCGAAACCCAAGGATCGCGTAGCGACTAAACAGAAAACTCATGCTGTATACTCTATACCATGTGGTGATTGCGAGAAAGAATATCTAGGTCAAACAAAACGCCAGTTCGGCACACGTTTAAAAGAACATCAAAAGGCCGTATCGAACTTAGACAGTTCAAAATCAGCCTTGGCGGAACACGTGTGTCAAACTAACCATAACATTGCGTGGAACGATTCAAAAGTCATTACCACTAATGATCGTTATGGACAAAGGCGTTGTTTGGAAGCCTGGCATATTAATGCGAGTCTTTGTGCCCTTAATAGGGATGACGGAAGCTATTTGCCAAAAGAGTATTTACATCTGATTAATAGATGACGTCATTTTGAGAGTATATAAGGAACCGAGTTTCAACATCAGATCACCCCTGATGAAGACACTAGACCGGAGTGTCGAAACGTTGGGTCGTGAAAGTTAATCTTTGTGTGGTGATTACTTTCATTTACTAAAACCAGAGTAGCGATAATTACGATGGATTATATACCTGGTTGCCGTGAACTCATAAACTTCAATCCCTTGATATTTTTAAAACTGATTAAATCTTGATTGTTTTGTAATGGACCACCTTAAAATATTTAAATATATATCAAATTAAAAAAAATTATAATGTTAAAATTTTAAATATATACTTGTATCTGACAAAATTTGTAATTCTTTTTAAAATGTTCAAAAAAATTAGCTACTAAAAATTAAAAAGGAGATTTACATGCACATGCGTGTTAAAAGTTTTAAACATTCAATTTTTTTTCAGATAGATAATATCACATTGTCAATGCAGATAAGTAGTAAAATATTGTCAATTTGTCATTAGATTACTGCATTAAAAACCAAATATACTTGCTAGTGTAGTACGCGTCTTGGAACTGACGAAATACAAGTATTAGTAGTAGTAGCAGTTTATTAAAAACAACATCTCGCAGTCTTAAGACTGAATTACATGTGTTGGATACAAAAATTAAGAATATAGTATAGAATATCAATTTATATAGTACATTTTATAATAGCTACTGACTAATACTTTTATAATACTAATAATTATTTATCTATAATATACTATTTAAACTATTTAAAAAGATAAAATGTTTAAGTTTCCTTATAGTGTTTTTTGGCATAATAATTTATAAAAGAGTTCCCGAAGCGATTCGTACTTGCAGGTGGGACTTGGAAAGTTCTTTCTTTCCGTAATTTTCTATTGCCTGCTTTAGGATACAACATTACCAATTTGCCATTAAATGTCTACCATTCTCTACATTGTTCAACCCCTCACTCTAAGAATAATCTAAAACCAGGAAATGCAGTACGTTTTCCATATGAAACACCTCCCGTGACCCGCCCGGAATGCCAATAGAAATAAAAATTTTTGCAAGTGGAGATTCCACTTTACTTCACATTGCTCGGCCAAAGACACTGCGCACGAGTAAGTGTGAAAAACTTCATGTTGCGTCCAGAATAGTGTGCTATAAGGGCAAGCAACAATAACTCACTATGCAGCAAAAAATAGCTTTTACAACATAGCGTATAAATGTCTGAGCATTGTTGTACTTGTCTAGAAGTAACAAACAAATCGATTCTTGTTATGACTTTCTACTCTTGGGTGAATTCACTGAGATATAATTACTATAATTATTTAGTCAATTGATTAATAATTAACCTGACTAATATTATTAGCTATTATGAACGGCTCCATAATACTTGTGTCTAAAACAAAAAACAGAGGATCGAAATCAATATTTCCGAATCTAGCAATATTTCCGAATCTAGCAATCAATCCGACAGCCACTGTGTTAGCATTACAATAATCAATATAATTGTGGTTTTCAAACATTTTTATACGTTGCATCTCAAATATCGTTAGGAATCTAATTAGGTAATTATAGCCTATGCAGGTTCCAGCAACGATTACGACAGGTTAATATAATCAAACGTAATAGGTGATTACGTTTGATACGAGTGAAAAAAGTTAATAATTATATACCAATTTTACGGTAATGTGTTTCGGACTCATCAACTGGCGATTTTTGAATGTATAGTTAAACCATTAAGCTGCGATTTTCTGTAAATACGACTTTCTTGCTTTGGTCGATGCAAACGAGCAAATAGTTAGTCCTATATGCATTCTCTGATGTTATCAAATGTATATAATTTTATATAGAATAATAGTTTGTATATTGGCTGAAACCTACGCTGGTGAGATAAGGGTTTACTTAAATTCCGGATACATTCTAAATTCAAGTGTTCTGTTTTCATCAACTAATAATATTGTATTGAACGCTCTCTCTTTGTTTCATCGGCCAATGATGGTTATTTCCCCCGATGCAAATAAGTGGAGGTAAATATATTAAGGTGTACTTGAATAAGGAATTAAGTGGGTGCAAGTACATTGGGTATGTCACACGTTTCCTCTGCCAGTTTAATTATTTCTTTTAGACAAAGATATCAACGAGCTGTTTATTATAGCTAATAAGATTAGTACAGTTGGCTGAGTTAACTTGAGTCAACTCACCCAAGAATAGAAAGCCATGATATCAAAATGGATTTGTTTGGCAATTTTTAATAGGTTTGCAATCATGCTCAGACATTTTCAACATGGTTCGAATGTCGGCTATAGACTGTAGTATCCTCGGAATATACATTATAAGTTCAAGTGTTTATCAACTAATAATATACTCTTTTGAATACTCTCTCTAAAGGCCTATTTAGATTATACGATATGAGTTGTATGCAACTATCATTCTGGGGCCGGTTGTATCAAGCCCGTTTAGCTTAAACGGTGATTAAGTTGAAAATAGAAAGCAAGTCTATTAAACCTTAATACAAAGACACTGTTTACAATTACATATTCAGTGCATAATATTCAAGTTGACTTATTCAATTAAGAGAGACCTAAGAGTGTTATTTAATTTTGACTTATCCACCGTTTAAGCTAAACGGGCTTGATACAACCGGCCCCAGAAGAAGGCAAAAAGAGGGCCTATGTTGCAATCCCCTCGCTTTCATTTGAGGGAGAAATTTCAAATGCCACGTTTGTATATGTGTTTACACGTTCACATACGCCAGGGTAAGAATCGTATACGACAAATATGGCTATTTCCCCTAATGTGTGAGTGGAGGTAAAATTGATATCAGGGTCTAGTTGTACATATATTGAAAGTCGGATATTATGTAAGAACAGTTTTATTAAATTTTTGAAAGGTAGAAGCTGCTTGAGGGGTATGAAGTGATTATTCTTGCAGCAAAGTTTTGTACACGTTGTAGTTTGGCTGTCAAACGCGCATTCAATCACATATTTTAGATGTCACAAATTTTCCTGCCAGTTTCAGAATGGTGCAATTATAATTCATGTATAAATAATTCAACTTTTGCTTCCACTTAAGTTCTCCCCTTAAGTTCATTGATTGGGAATATCCCTATAACTACCACGTTACCATTTTGTTACGGTATTTCAAATCGTATTAAATCTTTTATAATCATATTTTTGTAATCGCATTTTAAGCCCCGTACAGACGAGAGCTAGCTTTATATGACGGATCAGATTTTTTTACGACATGGTTTCATTGGCAATTGCAGTGTGTATGTACAGTGTGTATGACAGTTTTTTCTTTGACAAGTTTTACTGCCTGTGTGAACGTGCCAAAAGTTTATTTTGGCAATTTAGTTTGCAGTTAGTTATTTAATCGTACAGCGGCAAACGTATAAGCGCGCTAACCGGCGCCATTTTAAAATTTCATTTCTGAATAATGTAGTAACGTTAGGATGTAATGTAATAATAACGTTATTCAATCTTTTTCGTTTTTCTATCTTTATGTGATTCCGAATTTAATATTCCATAACTCCCTGAGCTGATTTTTATCGTCAAATCAGTCAAGGGTACAGCGCTAATGCTAGCTGCCACTGCAAAATACAATAGTCCGCAAACTCATACAAGTGCTCACATTACTTTGACAACTTTTCTTTGTTGATTCATACGTAAGAGGATTTATCTTTTATTTCGGTTCAGTTCATAACAAACAGGAGTCCGCAAGTTCGAAAGTTGGAAAAATTTTGCCAGTTTTGGATTTTAGACTCTAAGTTAAAATTATTTATTTCAAACTATAGCGGGCCAACGTAGCATGCATGAGTTAAAAATTAATAAAGTTAAAAAAAATTAGATTACCACATTATATGAAAAACCGTTTTAAAACGAGATATATCGTACTCGATTTTCTGGAACAGTACGGAGGAGTTCTAAATTTTCTTGCTTTGAAATTTTCTTGCTATTTCGTTTTTATAAAATTTCGATTAATGTTAAACGTATTTTGTTGCAAAGCTTTAGCAACAAGATGACATACTTATTTCCATACATATAGTTATTTCCTCTGCAAAATAAGTGCACGTTTTTAATTTCAGTTATGGGCGGGCCAATACCAATGTTGTTTTTCTCAAGCACATTGTTTTTCTAACATAACATGCTTCAGTTTAGTTTCCGATAAATGGTAATAGTTATTAATAGATTTAGAAAAACATATAAGAAAAGCAGCGCACGGAGCTCTGCATTAAACACACAGGATTCTGAGCGACATTGCTGTTAATTCGTTCAGCAAAAGACGATGAATTTCATATCGCTTGCTGTGTTCACTTTTGCGCTTGTTTCACACACTTTGGCTGATAAAGAAGACAAGCCTGCCGACCAGCCTCATGTAAGTATTAATAATATATAACATTAAAATATATAAACTTGACCGCTATGAACAAGTTTAATTCTAATTCTTCGCAGTTTGAGTGAATTCCCAAGTATTGGACGTCAATCCGAAAAAACAGTTTATTACACAAAGTGATTAAAAAGTAGTTTTAATATTGTTGTCGTTCTTAACTAATTATATTGTGCATGGCAATGCCTTTTAAAATGAAAACAGTTAATAGAATTATATATTGCAAACTTCTCGCGAGCTTCACATAATTTCACACCTTGTTTTGTTGGTCTTTCACAACATGTTTTATTGCCACACAAAGAGCGGAGAAATTTTTTAACAATTTTTCGCACTATTGTTTGACAATCAATAGCTATTGCTAAGAGCAATTTCAGGAGTACAGCATAATTTATAGCTATTGCCTCATAGTCACTGGTTATATAAAGTAATAACGAGCTCATAAAAAATCTACCTCATTGACTTTCAATACCGAAATCAAAGGTTTTGTAAATGTAAATAATACTCGTCCTTATACTTACTCCGGAAGATTAAATCCATCAATTCTGTTTAGTGTCAAATCTTAGCTCATGGTAGAAGCCGTAGCTGAAGTTTGTCATATTTCTGGATCACGACATCAACAGCAATTGAACGAATATAGCGATTGGTGGATTCTGTTGAGCTTCTGTGGCATTTAAATGCGCAATCATTCATGTTAACCGCCTGTGTATTTTCACGTGTAATAATTACTGTTTTAGAACTTTCTTAAAGTTATTTGATGAAGTAAACACGAATAGTTGCGCTAAACGACCCTTTCAACTTGCCCTGATCGATTTTAATGGCTTGCCGGTAAATAAAAATTCGTGGAAAACGCGTGAAGGCCACGAGAGCCTCCTTGTATGAAGAAAATGGCGTGTATTCTTTGTTCCGAAATGCGTCAATTTTTATGAATTTTTTTAGGGACCAGACGTGCGAGCAAAAAGAGGACGACCGCCAAGCCCTTGTCCCCCTGGCTATCCCGGATGCCACAAACCATTACGCCCAAAAGGGCAATGCTGTGGTGTCCCTTGCGTTCCTGGTGTTCCAGGTGTACCTGGGCGAGCTGGCATGGACGGCCACCCTGGCCCTATTGGTGTGCCTGGGGCAATTGGAGCACCAGGTCAACAAGGTGAGAAAGGTGATCGTGGTGTTTCCGCGACATCCAACTGGAAACAATGTACTTGGAATGCTGAAGATGGAAAAGATAATGGACTAATTCGTGTAAGCTTTTATCCCCTTTCACTCTTTGAAATTAGTTAAGGAAATGGTATAAAATCATATTTGTTTACTTCAATAGTGTTAGTATTGCTTTACTATTTTGGAAAAGTAGAATTTTTAGAAGATCGATATTCCTACGGACACCTTATGATCATTAGTTTACGCATATACAACTGTTTCACTATTGATGGTGTTTCCAAACAATGTTAAGTCAGAATAAATTATGATAATGATATTTCTTTCCTACGCTTTTAAAAAGCCTACGCTTTTAAAAAGCTCGCCAAGCTTCCTCTAGCTTTTTGACTGTTTACCAGAGCTGCTCGGTTATAATTTTAGTTAGGATGCTTGTATTATCAATCGCGCAAAAAGCCTTACATGTTAGTGTCCAACTCAACTGTAAAGAATTATATATTCCGCCTATTATGCTTTTAGGATTGTACGTTTGTAAAAAAACGAGACGACTCTTATCTTCGTGTTTTCTACGCTGGAAATCTTCGCATCTACAACTGTAATGAATGTTGCAAGCGGTGGTATTTCACATTTAATGGCGCTGAATGCAATGTTCCTATTGAAGGTGTTTATTATATGTGGAAAGGATTAAACACTCAAAACCTTCTCCGTCATCGACATATTGAAGGTTATTGTGGCAATATTCGTCAAGGCAATATCCGTGTTGGATTTAATGTTGGTAATTGCAATAAATATGGAAACGCTGACGCGTATTCCGGCTGGAATTCTGTCTCGCGTATTGTGATTGAAGAAGTACCACCTCCACAACAATAGATTAATTACTACCTGCTTTTACACTTATTGCTTTATATCAGAATTTGAATAATCACATATTAATTCAATAATATACTAAGTAAGTGAAAAACGAAACGGCGTAATTCTTTAATTAATTCTAATGAACGCATGTATAAAAAAAAACATACTCCGTAATTCTTTAATTAATTCTAATGAACGCATGTATAAAAAAAAACATACTCCGAAAAAATTGCATTTTGTAAACTCAAGATATGAGCTATAGACATGGGCGAATCGAGGAAATCGCCTGACCGGTGCGTAATCTTAGGTCTCGCATGAAAAGGGAGGTCATATGGTATTCTCCCCCGGGAAATTTTAAAATCTAGCAAATGCGATTTCCAGCGTTTTAAATGAATAGTTTGAAAAAAATATATAAAAAAATGAAGAAAAAACACTTGTTATTTCACACAAACAATCAACCATACTTGGACAAACAGCATGCTCATATCTGGACTTCATCATCACCGATTTTACCAACAACCACGAATCACGAGTTCACGTTACACAATCTCGACTCCAAGACCAGAAGTTAAACATGCGAGCACATCGTTCGAAGACCTGCTAGCGGGTTAGAAACGTGCTTTTCCTAGTTGTGCTTGGAGCCTGATGAAACAACCGCAGTTTTGAACGAAAAACAAACGAAAGGGACTTGACCAGAAAGGCAATGACAAGCATTTATTCTGGCCATGGCATACCATGCACACATATTCACGTTGCACCCAGGTTTTTGCTAAATAAGCAAACAAATACATTCGTACTATATTAAAATTATTATAATTTTCAAACCATAATAATTTACATTCCACAATTGCCATTACAGATTCACATCCACTGTTAGAAATAAAAAAATATTCAAACTTGCAACAACATTGCCAATCATCTCATTTTCAAAAGGCACCCTCCAACACCCCCACAATAAAGGCATGGTCATCTCCACAGGGCACAGGATCCAAATACCTGCAACAACATTTAAAATAACATTTTTTACTAAAACAATGGATAAAACTCCTGAGGCTGTAAGGTCTCTCCAATACTGGTAATGTCTCTCCATGAATAGAAAAGATCTTCTTTGCCACAAAGTAATTTGGAACAAGCTCTGTATAGACAATTTCCATCGCCTTTTGTTGTAGATGGATAAAAATGCATTATATATATGATACACCATCGTCAATTCTTAGGATTATGGCTATTTAATGAACATGCACAATTTAAATTATCTGCAATATTTTTTTACACATAGTTTGAACATAAACCTTCAACAGTAAAGGATGATAATTATGATATTGTTTTAAAGACATAAGTTTATTAATATAATTTAATAATAACTTAAGAAGCATAAGTTTTTCGATTAATGGTCATTTATATACGGTACGGTCCTTGACATTAAATTTATAATCACTGTGAACTATGGACAAGTCGATTATTGTCAATATTGCTACAACCTCAATATCGGACAGTTTATTGTGTTGAAGCAAAGAGCAAAGATTGCACTTCATTTGCATCGACATTTGATTATCTTTACATGCCGCCATGATACAGCGTGGTTATCAGGCAATGAACAAAGTAGACGTCACAGTGGCTAAAATGCATCCGTGCGTGTGCGAAGGTCTCAAATTTTTGGCGAGATACACATTTCACTGTTTTAAAAACCATACTTATTTTGCAGGCTCTTAAAATTAATATTTTTAAAGCGTACCATTTAGAGTGTAAAAATTGCGCAATATTACTCCAATTCCTGATGGAGTCCGGGCATGTAGACACATAATTATAATGCCGAAGTCTGACTAAGCATTGGGAGCATAAAAAATCAAAATATTATGCAAAACACAAGCTCCATTCAGTGGTTTGATATCATAAATGATTTAGTTTGTCGTTCTATTTTCGTAAGCACAACAATAAGAGTATATAATTATTACGGTTATTAGAACTAGGGAAATTCAAAATAATCGATCATGCATTAAAACTAAGTTTAACAGTTCTACAGATTATTAAAAAAAAATTAACTAAACTCCCTAATTGTTCGAGTTTCATTCCGACAAAGTAGTGTCATTATTTGATGTGATGGATGCAGTCCTCCAACTTCGGCTGCCACGAGTTCTATAAGCAAAGCAAACGCGATCTTTCGTTGCAACCAGCTAATTAAATAATCTAACAACAATATTCAATAATTAATCTACAACAATTAATCTACGTGGCGCTCTGCATGTCCCGCATGCGCACGTCCAGTGTGAACGTGTAACATGAGTTCGGTTGACAACAGCAAAAGGTTTACTAAAGAATTCGTAGTAGATTTATATTGATTGAAAATGGACTTAGCGCATATTTTTGAATGTTTAATGTTTAAATATATAATTTTGATCAGATAATAATCCAAGACTCATAATAATGAGGCATTCAGCAGATTTTCAGTTTGATAACTCCATATATCTATTCTTCGTCCACTTTCTGGTTAGCATCACACTGACAACAGGTTTTGCGATGGAAATTCCTGCGCAAATGTTGGCATTTGGCCCATTTCCCAGTATTTCGAGCGCAGGTGTTTTTTGAGCCACAGCACTGAATGGGGGGAGCACGAATCATTAATGGTAAAAATTTTAACCGAGATTTAATCTGCGAGTATTCTTATCATTCTAAAGTAAATCGATACTCATGGTTATTAGCTTTAGGGGTATTTACTCTGTCAATTTGGGACTTCCGGTAGTAGCTCTAACCATTATATGGATCAACCTTTTCACGTACATTTCTTCCAAAATGGGAAATTGGAAAAATACTAACAAATTTCAGCCTAAATTAAGCTGCAACTTTCGCAACACAAGCCTTATAGATCCAATAAAAAATACAAGTATGTGTATATTTGACATTTGACAGGCCAGGGTCGGCATTCTGTCTAAATACTTTATAAAAAGAGTTGCGTTGTGGAATAGCATGTTTACATTGTCTGGCATGTAATGTTTTGGCCAAATGGTACAGAAAATGATAACTCTTAGAGTTTCGTTATCGGCATGTTTGCTGCGAATTTTTACCAAAGTAATCAGGCGAAAAGTTCAAGTTGTACTTTATACAGGGTGAGTAAAAAAATGACACATTTGAAAGTCAAATGCATGTGCGCAAGTGATGCTAGCTGTTTTAAATTCCCAGGAGAAAACAACATTTATATAGTGACCCCACTTTGAAAATTATTCCTATCAAATGTGATGATGGCAACTGCCTTCAAAGAACGGAAATTAATTTATTGCATAAATTGCTGCCTTTTTTGCCTTACATTTTATTAGTTCCGTCTAGTGCAGTATTGATTGGTAGCAAATATATGTGATATTAAATGGTATAGCGCTCGACAATTGTTTCATGGTTGTATATGGCTGCGTTTATTATATTCTCAATTCAATTTAGATCCTGCAAAAATCCCTATTCAATACTACTCCTATTATATGTTTTTTCAAATATCTGCACTATTTAGAAAGTGACAAAGGTCGTTTCAGCACTAATACAAATAATTTTATATGAGTGTGATTATAAATACACGCGGTGAATAAAAGGCGAATGCTCAAAATTTCTCAAGTCTTCCACCTTCTTCTTATACATAAAGCTCTGAAAAATAGGTTCCAAAGAATTTGAAGAATAGCTGGAGAAATATTTTTATCTAATTTAGCAATATTCTAACGTTTGGTAGTTGCCACGTAAGCTTTATTAACGCCGTGTTTATCTTTAGCTAACTTAATGTCAGTTTACTAAGGACGTACCGCATGACAAAAAACAGTAAATATTTTAAAATCGGATTATGCAATGAGGTAAGCCACTGTATGTAACTCGTCTCTATTTAATTTCTTGAGGTAAAAAAGTTCATCAATTCAAAGTGTAACATTGTTAGTTTAGGGTCTTTTTCAGTAGGAATCGTACAAACGTATATTTTAGATTTTTTCTATTCCACAATGAACACTGTAACCTCGATCATCGTTTCATCAAATGGAAGGCTGGTCAAAATGTAAACAATTCCATTTAGTCGTAATTGTCGTAAACATGCAAGTCATTTTTACCGATTAAAAATCGATTACTTGTCGGTCAAAAGTTTAGGCATTGCTATCAATATCTTAAAAAGAACGACAACGGCAAATCAATGCAACACAGACACGGTAAGGCATAATTCAGCTAGGAAGTAAATCACCTTTCCTTTCCCAATCAGTATACAGCTGTATATTACATTGCTAACTAGATAAATAATGGCAGATAAACCGAAAAAGTAACTCATGCAACAAGGGATACAGGATGGCTAGGAAAAACAGTTATCATTGGGGCAGACAGCAAAAGCAGAGGACCAACAAAAGCCTGCCAAGCAAACGCAACCGGAAATGACTGCTCCTGACTTACTTCTAATTCAAGTATGTTTTTGTTGTGTATCAGACACATTGAAATGGGAATGGATTTCGCGACCGTATTAAAGCGACACATTAACGTGTGTCACTTTAATCCACACAGATATGGAAAGGACTAGACTGGGTTGCGAATTTGTCCTAATAGCTCAGTTAGAAGAGAATTGACTCAGCTATTTATCAACTGCAGATATAAAAAAATGCAGATTATAAAAAATAATTGAGTTTGCATATTCGTGTGAATTTACTTTAAGTGTTTATGTCTAGTGGGTTGTTTCTGTGGTGTTTCTCTGCATTATTGTTCTTCTGAGAGTTTGAGTGACTTCCGTTTTAGCTTCTTTCTTTCACGGTGATTACAAAAAGATGACTCTAGCCTTCTGCGCAGAAGCTTTGTCGTCGTGTTCAAAGGATTCTGAAGCCAAAATGAAGACCGTGTTTTTCCTGTTGATGCTCCTGATGGAGATTTCATACATTTTTGTCAATGGAGTATGTATATTTTGGAGCTATATTTTCTTTATTTCAAGACGGAATTAAGGAGCTCTCGTTTCGTGATTTCTTTAATAATATCTCCTTTAAATAGGGACGTTCTATAGGGACGTTTAATAATTTTACTTTTATACAGGGAAGCTAGTTCTTTGTCGAAATAGCGCATCATGCGATTATTTTCGAATAATAGAGAACTGCATTATCGTGAAACGATGTTTCTAGCCTCATGTATTTTCTAGAAATTCAAAGTACACAAAGGAAACAATCCTGGGTTGTGCTCGAAGAAAAATAGTAGAGAGATGATCTTAGTGCGAGATCGAGAAAACAAATATAAGTTACTGATCTGTACCAACGACAACGGTATTTATGGATGGCGAACATTGGACGGTAAGATTGAAAATTTTGTTAGTATCAGCCTAAAAAATATCACAAAAGTTAATACGAAATATATCCGTGCTTTCATGAAGTTAAATTTTTGCGTGCACTAACTTCTATTCGTACTTGATTAATCACTACCGTGTGTTATCCATTGCATGTGATTAGTTTTCACGTTGAGCATGCAGTTTGGCGAAAACCACGTGCTGCTGACGGTTGACAACTATAGTAGCTTGCTCAGTTATGGGTAACTGGTGTAGTATGTGGTAACTGAGGTTTGATTTGTCCTGTATATCATATTACTATTAGGTAGCTTGTTTCACCCCATTAAAAGATTGGTTCTCTAGACATAGTTCATATCGCTAATTGTATCCATGGGGAGGGGGGAAGTGCTACACCTCTAACGTTGGTATAGTGCGTATGCTATAACAATATAAGACTAGTTTCTACGTCGAGTTTCGCCTGGGTAATTATTATTACATGGTTTCATTGTTGATCGCCTTACATTAACGATTTTTGTAGCGAATGTTTTTATGGCTAGTGTGTTTACGATTGCGACAAGTTAGTGCATGAGGTTAAATTAAACAGACAAAAATTTTAAATCATTCACTGCCAATTATTGATCTATATAGCCTGGAGTTTGTATGGCACATTTTGTGGTAATTGTAAATAATGAAATAGTTCTTTGACCCATCCGCGAAATAAAAAAAACTTCAAATGGTTGATGACCTTGGAAGGCTTTGGAGACCTTGAGCAATTTGCAAAAGGCATTATTCATTTGCGTATTAGTATTCATATTTGGAATGTTCTGAGTGGATCTACTTAAAAAAAATATGTATTTATGTACATATGTATATATAGTGTGGAGTGTCATGTATAGTTGAGAATAACAATAGTAACCGATAATATGCCAGAAGCCTATAGAAATAATTGAATGTTATTGAAATTAGAGAAACTTTTATACAACTCAGCAGATGAAGTTTCAAGTGAATTTCACACTCCCGTAAAGCATAAATGACCAATTAGAACAATATCTTCTCTTAGCTTCCAACCTTGCGATCAATTTTAAAATTTGAAGCGATGAGAAGCAACTCTTGTAGCTATAGCATATGGATTTACTTCCGGAAATAGTTTATTCTCTTAACATACTATGAAATTAAAATCTTTCTTCAGGTAGTTTTTTCCTTAAACATAGCAGCATATAGTTCAGGGACCGGTGTTTAACTTAAAAGGCGGATAAGTTCAAAATGAAAAACAAAAATAATGATCTCTTTATTGAACAAATGAGCTAAAATATTTCGATGTAAATAGCTTAAATTTTAACATATTTAATGCATATAAAACAGGTTCAGTCATTCACAATATATATGACAGTATTTTTAAACTTTGGCTTATTACCGTTCAAGCTAAATGCCTTTCGAACAGCCGACCCCAGGAGTTAGAGAAAAAGTTCCTAATTCCGGTGTTATGTACTCCATGTTTATAGCCAGAGTCACGTGTTTTCAACAATACAAAAACCAACAACAAATTTATTGTACCTATAAATGTGGCATAATTGAAATATTACAATAAAATTAGCGAAGTGACAAAATTAATTATAGTACTGACTTCCCGAAATAGCCAGAAAAAGCTAAAATTGCTAGGAAGCTAATTTATTCTTACAGTAAATGGTTAGATTCTCATGATCAGTAATCTAATTGAAATTTCCTGTTTTGTTTAGTTTTGTATTAGTTTTGGCATGATTCAATAGTATGAATGTTTAAAACAGGGTCAAGTCCTCCAGGTGAATTCTTCAGCCCAGGATACGATTGTACTAGTATATTAAACAAAGATCCTAAAGCTAAAGATGGATTTTATTGGATCACACTCGGATACAAGATGCCAAGAAAAGTAATATCATCTACTTCATCTTGATAATTTATGTCGTAAAATGAGCTAATGTGCAATCTGATTGGATCTGTACTAGACATATATTATCTCATATCTGTGTAGTAGAGAAACGTAAACAAAATGTCAGAAAGATTTAAGGAGTTGAAATTGAAGTTTTCCTTGATAAAAGCACGCCAGAGTGCACCAAAGGTCGTCAAAATATAGATTTACAAAATATACAGTTTTGTTTCCGTTTTTTCTGAATTAAAACGTTCGAAAAAACACGATACAGGATTTAACATTTAATGATTAAATTTTCCTAAAAAAGTGTATCATACTATTGTTCAAATTACGACCGATAACAATTTGTGTTCAATCAAGGTTTATTGCGATATGACAACTGATGGAGGAGGGTTCTTTTTGGTCGGTCACAAAAATACATCAATCACATGGACAGTACCGTCGAACAACAAGCCCGTAGAGCCTTTCGGCGATCCTCATTGGTCAAGCTCGTTGGGAAATGCACGGATCATTGATTTTCGAATTCAAATAGCAAGTGCAGAAAATTTTAAAACAACAAAGGCACATTGGTATGCTTCCTAGAAATCATTAAAAAGTGGCGTATATATATATATATAATATTATATATATAATATATATATATATATAGATGAAATTAAGTCTTAAAATGAATTTATTTAGCTATCGCTACTCTGAGTTTCACGATTATCTCGATCTTCAGGCGATTAAATTCAGTATATATATATATATATATATATATATATATATATATATATATATATATATATATATATATGTATATCGGGTTGAATACATGCAACCCTGAATTCCTGTCTATATATCTAACGTGATTTCTCATAAAATAAAACACACTTTTGAAGGGGAGAAAAAACCTTCTCTGCTCTTGTCATTCTTTTTAATTAATATACAAAATGACTAATCGATCGAACGAAAATGACGATCAAACGAAAAATTCTGCCCTGTGGAAAACCGATTTAAGAGCTCCTTTTCACTGTCGCGTTTTTCATACGCACGTACATGCACGCTTGCACGAATGGGTCTGAATCCTTATAAATTATATGTCGTACTTGAAGAAGCTGGGCAAATAAATCGAAAGAGCTTAGTTTTCCACTTAATACACACTTGTTGACCCATTCGTTAAATAATAACAATTTGGAGGCATTTCAAATTTTCCATGCGTAAAAAAACGCGTAAGTGGAAAGCAGCCTTATATCCTGGAAAATTCCCAAATTTCTAAGCGTTTTTTAACATGCACATTAATTAGCCTTAAATTCATACGATTATATATCCCTCCGCTCATACGGATAGAGATTTGTCGTAGCTATATCAACTTGTGGCAACCTCATACCCAGGGCATTTTGCCTCCAATTTGTCTACGAAAAAGCCCTTAATTGGCATCGACTGGTCACGTGAGACTCTGAATTTAAGGGGGTTGTGTTATGAATTTGGAAGAACGTCCAGGCTTCGGCTCATTCCAGATAATGGACGATTTATGTAAATCATTAATATGTTTTTTATCGGAGCAAATAAATTATCACTTCAAACACTCTCAAAATCAGGGTGTCACGTGACCAGCCGATTTCAGGGCCTTTTTCGCCGACGTCCCAATGTAGAAGCAAATTGCCCTGTGTACGAGGTTGAACTTTTAGCATTTCAATCTTTCAAACAATTAAATTGTTTTTGAAAAATTGAAGGTATTACCGACTTCGGAATCCTCGAGCATTAAAACACCTAATGATCATCAATAAGGGAGGCTGTGGGAAATCATCGCCCGGAATAGGTGATGTTAAGTTTGTGAAAGATTTGATGACGGACAACATCGTCACTACTCAATTTCGCTGTTCGAAATTTGGAGTAGCTCATAGTCAAAGAGCAAAGTTTGGATGGGTAAGCATATACAAATGTTCGGAATTTTAGGGTAGAAAAAATTGCCTAGCTAGTTGCACATGCATGAAAAATCCCTTATATATTCAACAATGAAAGATTATTGTGAAACGCCGATCAGATTATTGCATGTGAGACGAATATTCACACATTCCTCAAATTTCAGGCCAAGATGAACGACTGCCTGGAAAGACCATGCCGCTGGGGATTTGCTTTTCATCATAAATATCCTATTCAAACTGATTTTTCTGGTGCATTCAGGTAGTTACGTTTAATATATACTGCATGATGTTGGTTTTTTAAACTTTCATTAGTAAAGCTATACATTAATGGTATACATAATATGTAATTTGTTAAGTTATTAGTTTGTTTTTCATTAAAAAATTCCAATTAAAAAATTGTTCATTAAAAAATTCCAATTGCACATCATTGCATCGTTTCCATAGTGACATATCCCAAGTAAACAAATTATAACTCAATACGCTCTAACTCTCCTGATGATCCAAGGCCGCCTTGGTCGAAACGTCGAGAAGCATTTTTATTCGGTTGTACTACATTTGATGTGAAAGTGCATTTTATATGTAAACATTGTAGCCTATGAAATTGTAATCTAGCTCCAATGCAATGGACTTCAATAAAATTACAAAAAAGTTGATTAATTATAACCAAATTCAGATACGGGTGATTCGTACATGATCAACCAATTATTGTTGATTGAAATTTAAGAGCTGCAGATTATATCTACTATGGACTACGAACTGTCATAACAATTTATAATCTATTTAATACAGTTATAGCACAAAGAATGCCATTTCTGGAATAGATTTCGGATCAACTGCATTTATTGGCTGTGACAATGGCAAGGTTTGGAAAAGAAATTAAATATTCTGAATTTTACATCTGGATTAGGAAATTGTAGCTACTTTATCCTATATATTGTATATGTTTGTAACAAACTTAAGATAATATCATAGCTAGATTAGGTTAAACTTGAAATGACCGGAAAACACGCAGTGTTTAACAAGCTCATTAAATTATGCCACATAATAAAATTAATGTTAAAGCATGATTATGCATAGCAATTACAAAACTTGCCACAGGGTGAAGGGAGATTACAAACAGTCGCCTTTGCAAATTAAGACCTTAAACTGTTTAAACAAGTTATCCTTACATTTTTGGCCTGAATATGCATGGTTACAATTTCCGTGTGTAGTAAAAAAGTATACACATTTTTTCCGCATTCTATACAACATTTCGCAACCAAATTTTGCACTTCTACTAATTTTACCACGCTTTTTCAGCAGTGGTATTTTAATTGCATTTTCAAGCATACATAAGAAGGTAGTCTATAATGCAAAAGGTCAATTGCCACAAAATCTAAATTTATTATATCCCTCAGGATTATATCCCTGTATTGGCAGCTATTTCTGTAGCTTAAAAGCGGTTCACATAAACCCGGTTACCCGAGATTTAGGTATTAAAATTTAGATATTGAAACAGAATTAAAGAAGCATACCATTGTAGGAATGACTGCACAACTGCCTGGAAAAGTGCTATTTACTCATTTCAATATCTTGTAGTCATTCGCTAAATTTCGGCTAAGCGGGATCATGCAAACAGCCAGTAGGTGTAGGTTGGATTGTGTACGATTTTCAATCGAAATGAACACCCTTAAAAGCGCTGTAGAAAAACTATCCTAAATCGCCTGAAGTGTCACAAAATTTTGAATTGATTTACCCTCACCTATTTAAAATTTCAATTACAATTCATTCGCCCTAAGCCCTGTATTTTAAGTAAATATTCTCTTTAATTTTTCTTATAAACACCATTTCGCCTTTATTCGCCTTTAATTAATATTCAAATATGTTGTATTATGGCAATTTAAGTGTTGCGGATGCTATGGTCCTAAGAATGGGAAAAATAATTACTGCTTCAAAGAATGTTCGTCACAAAATGGTGGGACGATTAAAAAGGATGTATACACTTGGTTTTGGGTTAGATCATCTCTTCCAAAGAGGATGTGGAGCAAATGCATGGAGTATAAAGTCACTGAAAATGGCGCTCCAGTATGGTACAAACTCGTTGGTGCAAATGTGTTGCCAAAGAAGGTTTGCTGGACTTTGTAAATAGGCATGCATTTAAAAAAATTTGTCCGGTGGGCAATTGTTTAAAACGAATGATTTATACTAAAACAAATAAATTTATTACAATATAATTATTGGGAAGGTTCTCGGGATTAGTAATATTTATAAACGTAACGGTTCTCTGTAATTATACCAGTTTTCCCATTTGATTGGACGTCCTTTAGACATATGTAGGCTACATATACCACACGATACCCAATGCAATTTTTGACTCGTGCATGCATGATTAGTATTTACGAGATCTGAATACAACAAAATTAATATGCTTTTATTTAGGGTCGTTGTGGTAAAGACAAGCCTCTTTTCTATGACGGGGTACGTGAGTAAAATAAAACCGTTTTGAATTCAAAATCTCTTTAATATTTTTGATACAATTTCTTTAACAATTTTATTGAGGCAGCCAGAAACTACAAATTTCTATAGCTGCTCGTCGTAAGAATTATTGTTACTAGAGAGGTCGAAAACTGAATTTGACTTGGAGAAAAAAAAATTAAAAAGCTCTCATTGGGAAATCATACAGTACTGCATGTAGTTATCAATCAAGTTATTGCACCAGAACTCCGCCACACATATTTTTAACCTGGGATTTAAATCGACTTAAATGGGCTCGTTTTAGATGCTGGTTGTGCCTGATAATAAAACTGCCAAAGAGATTCCGAAGATCGAAGGGATCATGGTTTATCGCAAAGACAACAAGAAGATTTACGTTCAGAGTGACAAAAAACTGCATGCATTAGCTGAGGAGAATAAGGTAGGTATAATATATTGGTATTATAATTAATGTGGGTAATACGTTTGTATTTTAATATAATTTTAGAAGAATAAGGTGTAATATATTTGCGATAAAATACTAATTATATAATATAATAAAATTAAAACTTACAATATCTCAATAGTATAATATAATAAAAGAACAACGCATAATTAATACTGATGGTATTATAATATACAGGAGAATACAACTTAGCATCAAATGTGGTATAACAACTATCTAAAATAGACAAAACACTTCTCGAGGTTTCGACCTGAGGGCCTTCGTCATACTAACTCTCCTGCATGACGAAGGCCCTCAGGTAAACGTAGAGAAGTTTTTTGTCTATTTTAGGCAGTTGTTATTCCACATTTGATGCTAATTAAGTTGCTTGAAGACGCCGCCACGCTGCTCCCTGGTTATATAGGAGAATAGTACAAAATGTACACTATAATTATTATAATATATATAAGAATAAGGTATAATATAAGACAATTATAAGGTATTGACTGAATCAGTAGAATGATATGAACGCAAGAATATACATCAACTGAGAATTAGCGGTGGAAATTCCTGATAATCACCAATTCAAATAAAAGCTTAGGATACCAGAGTGACATTTAATGCACACACAGTCATGCATTTTTGTAAAATTGATCTGGTAATTAAGGCAATTTCGATTAACGATTGAAAAGCAGTTCATCACTTCAGAATAGCACTAGCTGACTAGCGCTCTATGTATTAATCCGCCTACTTATAAAAAGCTAGTGTATGTTAATATTTTTCGCAAGTGCAATTACCTCTATACGTTTTCATTTTCCATGTTTCAGGTTTCGTTGTTTATTCACACGATCGCAACAAACTTTGCCATCAATTGCAAGTTTCCTGCCTTACCAATATTAGAATGCTCTTTCTAGCTGCACTGTGTACTGATGAGTTATAATAATATACGGAGTGCGTTGGTTGATTCGAACCCTAAATCACAAATTAGTTAGCTCGAAGTTCTTATTATTGCTTTCATAGATGCCCACTCCAAACTGGAAACAATGCACATGGAAAGCTAACGATGGTAGAGACAATGGACTTATTCGTGTAAGATATTGTTTTACTTTGCTATACAGGGTGTCCCAAAAAAAAGAAAACTATTGAAATCACCTATAACAATGCCATTGTTAGAGTTTGAATGCCCAAGCACTCTGTTGGGCCCACAAGTGTATAAATCGGGGTTGCCATAAGCATTTTTTATGCATGCATATGATGCAGTCAAATTTGCTTGTTCGCAAAAATTATATTTATCAACAATATTTACAATTTACAAATATGGATAACATTATTTAATGTGCATCTCAAGGACCATGACTTTCGATATGTCCCCTTTCTCTAACAACACAAAGCATTTAGCATTTTATAAGTTGCATTAAATCCCCACGGGCGGAAATTCGTGAGCACGGCATTCAAATTTCAACAATGAGTGATTTCAATAGTTTTCGTTTTTTTTGGGACACCCTGTATAATACAGGGTGAGTCAAAAAAACTGACACTTTTGAAATTCAAACTAGCTGCAATGTGTCTGTAATCGGCTGTAATGAGACAGAAGTTGCCTAAAATATCTTATGGGTATACGAAGCATATCAAATAAGTTAATCCATTAATTAAGTAGAACATAAAGTTTGTTCCCTTTAGGAGTTAAAATGCATTCTAAGCTCTGTAATAAAAAAGAACGTGGAATTGGTTCAATTGGTTTAAACACTTTCGCATTCTTTAACCACGTCTTGTTGATTGTACACAATGGGAATTGTCAAATTCCAGCCATAAGTTCGCGGCTAATTTGAATTTCAAAGGTGTCAGTTTTTTTTGACTCACCCTGTATGTAAGATTGTTTGCACACATGCATGGGAGAATAATATTATATTTTCGTGAGTTAAATGTGGCTATACATTTGGATAATATTTTCGTATACATACATCTACATTAATTTGACGAAGTATGGCTATGTTTAATGACTTACTCATGGAATTTTTAAGGACTGTGTTTAGTGATTTCTTTGGGTCTAATATTCCTGTATTTTGAACACACAAGCATTTATTCCATGGCAAAACAAATAGGGACAAAAGACAGATCCCCAAAGTGTAAAAAGTTTTTTTATCGCTGGGCTGCTTGCGAATGCACCTTAATGCTCATTGAATATAAGGTGGAAAGCACAGGGCGCCACTCCACCTGAACGATTGAGCTCCTATTGTTGAATATATATATTTTTTGCACAAAATGTTCACATAACTTCGGCTCTTATATATTTCAGACATGTACATTTGTGAAGAAACGCAGCGACACATATCTTCGTGTTTTTTACGAGGGAAATCTTCGTATTTACAATTGTAATTCTTGCTGCAAGCGATGGTATTTCACGTTTGGGGGCGCTGAATGCAATGTTCCTATTGAAGGTATTTATTATATGTGGAGAGGTGTGAACCATAAAAACCTTCACCGTCATCGACATATTGAAGGTTATTGTGGCAATATTCGCAAAGGCAATATCCGTGTTGGATTCAATGTTGGCAATTGCAAAGGATATGGAAACGCTGACGCGTATTCCGGCTGGAATTCTGTCTCGCGTATTGTGATTGAAGAAGTACCACCTTCACAGTAGTTGAAATGTGACTTAAATAATCTTGCAAATCACTAATGCTATTCCTCAAATATGATTATTAATATGATTTAGTTGAGTTAGTGCTTTTAGTTTTAGCATGGAGGACAATGAAGGAATGCAATAATAAAATTTGAAATAAAATTTTTATCATACCGAAACGATTGTATTTTGTATAAATACATTTTGTTGACGGTTAGATATTTTTATAGAAACATGGGTTTAGATAATTATTGTCTAAGTCAGTGCTGTACGTTTCTGATAATATGCCGAGGTCAAAGGAAATGCACGACAACTCGATACATGAAGAAATTTCGTGCGCTAGTGCGAGTGCAGTTATCGGGCAGATATTCCAACAGTACATCCTTGTGAGGAACTTGTAATCATGCAGGAAGCCTGAATTGGAATGCATAGATTTCGCGAATGGACGTCCTCATGCAATGCCGGTAAAAGGATTATTATACATGCACATGCTGACGATAGCATTCGTACTGACAGTCTATTTTCTAAGATGCAGCAAAGCTAAGCGTATCATGAGCGACGTCATTTCTACACAGCATGAGGAATTAATATTTATAATGTTATAGCCTACGTGGAGTTAAGTACGAAAATGTTCTTTTAAAGCCCTGAAGAACGCCCTTGTGCAAGAAACACACTTTTTTTCACACTGAGCCAAAATATTAGCATGCTGTACTGTACAGTTTAAAGCAAAATGGTGGATGTGTTGGCCGACACCGTTGTGATCGACATCCGTTGGATCCTCGTTTTTAAAGAATTTCCTAAAAAATAAGCTTTCTTAATAAACAAATTTTTTTATTATCTCAGTTATACTCTCAATGAGAAAGCTTTGCTATGGTGTGAACTTTCGAATTTCGATCCTTCCGCCCGAAAGTATAAACCTTATAGGAATTCCAATGACGATTCGATATGCATTAACAAACATTCCAAGCACCCACCATACATCATAAACAATTACTGACGAGCAATAATTTAATGATGCGCGCAGCACCTACTTACCAAAGGCATTACCTGTTATAGACAGAAGTTAGACTACATCAAACGTGCACCACAGCCACAAACAGGCAGTCGCAGGAGCAACCCTCCTTTATAAGTAATAAGTATATAATAAGAGTATGACGACCAATGTTGGCTGCATGCTGCTTCCTAAACCTGCTAGACAAAGTTAAACACTTCCCACATAGCTATGCACAAGCAGCATAAGATCTTTAAAGGGAATAAGTTAAGGTAAGCTACATTTGTATGGAACGTGAAGTCCGTAGTTACCAATTAGAAACATAATTAGAAACAATCGGTCACACTTTATTAGTGCCCCCTAAGAACATAGTATACAGAAAAATAATTAGTTTCCATTGTTTGAACGCCCATCCAGCCTCGTTTCGACCAAAACTACTGAAGTGGCATCTTTTCGCATTTTTCTACCACCTGAAGATTCCTATACGGATGAAACAGACTGTATAATAGACGATTTTTTGTAAGCAATTGTGAGATTCCTCTTCTATAAAAAACGTTTATTATCCAAGTAAAACTCAAGCGCAAAATCTATTTAGTCCTAAGTTACATGGATTTTTGTGCCTGATAGCCAGCAATCCTTTGCAGGCTTAGTCAGTCGTAAATTAATATTAATCAAAACATTACATCTGATTATATAGTTCAAAGCCATATGCCTAATATTACTCAAATTTAAATTGTCAATGCTCTCAAATAATCGTACTGTATTTATCGTTTTCCCGACAATCTAAATAAATTGACACAAATTTAAAATCTTTCTTGGACATATTTTCCTGGTTGATCTCCGCAACGGCGGTGATTCGGTTTATGCCCAGGTGGATCACACTGAATTTGAACAGGCTCCTTCGATATAATCTGACTAGGTTCTCCTAGCTGCGATGATGTCTTATCTTCATTGACAGGTGTGGTTGTACACAAAGATTTTGAAATTTCACTGTGTGTCTGTTTAGGACACTCTTAAACTGGTGGAATAGCAACTGCATCTTTCTCATAGACCAATTGCAAAACTTAGTTACCATGCCTTCGCGCAACATGGAAACGAGGCTTATTGTGTAAAAAACAATATTTCTTTTTTGCAATACAAACCTATTCGCCGAGTTATGTCCTGGTTTTCGCCCTTGTGTTACATATTTTTGGATACTTTTAACTGGAAAATATGCATGGAAAAGGCCGACACAAACTCAGGTAAAAAAATTATTTTTTTCAAAACTGTTTCGTCTAAAGTTTTGAAAATTTATTTCATGCATTCTTCTTCCTCTTCTTTGTACAAAATTTTTATTTGTTTCCATGTTGCGCGAAGGCGCGGTTGCTAAGTTTCGCAATTGGTCTAACACTTCCTATTTCTAAAGATAGCTTCTTAAAGAATGATGAGTCGTAACTGTGGTATCTGCATTCTTGGACGTAATCATATTACCTTTCACTCCAACCACAGCCAATGGACCGTTTCTCCAACACCGATTCACCGACCGAAATGTTGTTTGGCTTTACATAACACTTTTTATCACCATGTGGCTTCATGTGGGCCAAGCATTCTTCCTCTCTGCTGTCCATGTGCGGAATTTTGTCGCGGACAGCACGTTTCATTAGAAATACACCTAGAGCAACACCTGTGGTCGGATGTGGGGTTGTCCGATAACTCTTTCCCCAAGTTCTTTGCTTCTGTCTTGGCACCTTTAACATACTTTTTCACTATTCGAAAGAACCTTTCGACGTCACCAATAACCCGAGGCAAAAACAGGGTCACCTTACGATGTTTAAAACCAATAATCTAACCAAACTTGGTGAATTCCTCGCCATTAAATGGTGGCCCGGTAGCCGTCCGCACAAACCGTGCTTTAAAACATTTCGCCCACCAGAATATTATCACAACTTTTATACTTTTTATAACCATACTTAACCATCCCTTTTACCGGGCATTCAACTTTTTGAAATTTAGCATATACAAATTAATTATCTTTAAGACTTCTGGATCTTGTAGCGGCTTAAAACTAAAAAAAATGCCCAGAGTATTTTGCAACTCCCTAGAAATACCACACAATTCTCGCAACGCCGGATGAAAATTGATAACAAAAGTACTATTACTTTGTTTATGCTTAGTAAATCGTTCTTATTAAAGAGTGCTGAGTGACCCAAAAACCTAACTCTGTCAAACTGATTTTGAACAAAGTGACAAAGTCATTAATTTATTATAACCTCACTTTGCAAAAACCTTATATCAATTCTGCTGGTCGCCTCTCCCAAACCCTTCCGAATGTCACATACAGTTTAAGCCCAATACTTGTCCTTTTGAAGGAATTCCCTTCCTCCAGTTCTATTGTTATGAAAAGCCCTGAATACACATCAGTATAAAAACCACAAATAGACCAACCCCAAATATACCTACATTAATAGTTTCATGGGGAGAATTGCCATAAAATTTGAAAGTAAACAATAGAATGACCAATCAATTCGGCTAAAATTGCAAAAATTCAAGAAAATTCAGGATTACCTCTAGTCCAAAGTTTATTGCACATTTCTATATACCCAATATTACACGTGCACAAGATCTTACATGCAGACAACATTATGAACACTGCATTCTTTCATTATTCTAAATATAGCTGGCGTGACGAAGTAAATAAAGACGAGATAATAAGAAGAAAACACACATGAGTTACATGTTTCACTAACTATATAAACATGGGTAGTCCGCTCTCATTGTTTGGTGTTAAGAGTAATCTGTATCGTGTTTAAAAAACCGTAATTGTCCAAGCCAATCAGAGTGGACTATTTGATTTCAAATCGACAACTGAAAATATAAGCGAGAACATTAAATGTTGGACTTATACGCAGCCGTGTATTGTTTTCTTTATTTATGTTTGTACGCATGCTGTCTACATGCGAGAAATATTGTTAATTTTGTGTAAACTAGTACCTTAATACCCATGTTGCAACATCCATACTTCATGACTTATGAAAATCTATGCGATAAATGCTTGATCCGAACAAAACCGTGACCACTAGCAAGATATCCTGCTTTATGGAAGCGATTCTTTCCGCCATTGAAAGATCCTCCTCCTCCACCACATGAACCTTCTTTATTATCACCAGATGCTCCTCCCGAATATCCTCCTCCACCTCCTGCTCCTCCATTCCATCCCCATGCACCACCTCCTCCGCCAAATCCTCCGGGAGCATTATCTCGTACTAATGAGCGACCACCTGCTCCTCCTTGAAGAAATCCTCTTCCCCCTTCTCCACCCTCTCCAAAAGATCCGTCGAAATATGAACCACTATGTCCATTGCTTTGAAATCCACCACCGCCACCACCTTGAAGAAATAATATGATTAAACGACGGGCGTGTAGGGTTTGTTTGAAATATTTCAACGATGCTTCAATATTTCAAATGAAAATTGTAGAAATGCCAATATTTCTGCATCCAAGTACCCTAAAAGATCTTGAGTGCAAGGCAAAAATATAAAGTCGGGCGAAAGTTCTGAATTTAGAATTTCTGTGCTGCCTCCTGGAAGTACGTGATAACTATTTACGCATGCATAAATTCTTGTAAATATATTTTATTGTATCGTCTCTATGTAAAGGGATTGAATGTCAATTGGGACTTAATTTGTCCTCTTTTCATTCCCTGCCACAACTGTCTGTAATACGTGTTGTCCGGTAAATCTATTAAGCTAAACTAAACTCAAGCTTCGAATTACTTTCCGCAACTAGAAATCCATATTGTCGTGTTTCAAATCTCCATTCTGTTAGCCCCCATATATACTGAGGTGAAGCAATCAACACTTTTTTTTCATTTTAAAAAATATATTGATATTTTCTGCTTCAAACTATTATATTTTGTGGTTCACAGCTTTTTACCTGACTTCGAATGGCCTGTCTTTCGAGAACCAGTTCCATTAGAACCACCAGATTGAATTATACATTGACCAATGCACGCGTTTTTATTTCCTGACCTGCTGGTACTTGCATCACAGTTGAGCAACCTGGTTTTAAGGCTTTGTGTACCACCACCCCCTCCAGCAATAATTAATGGGGTGTTCGATGCCGTTGCCACAAACGTTCCTCCACCTCCTCCTGCAGAATATCTCTCTGTATTTTTTACACCTCGTTGTCCAATCAATATTTTTAGCACATCTCCTTTGTTCAGTTGAAATTCTCCTTTTATGTAAGCTCCTCGACCTGGCGTACTGGTTGGTCCAAATATGTCATATCCACCGGCTGCACCAACTGCCGTTATTTCGTATGTACCATCGTAGGGAACTGTCCAGAACTGTGTACCATTTTGGACTGTCACCATTTTCTCATTATCTTTACCAACATAATAAGAACCAAGCGAAGTAGGACCGAAACGTCCTGTCGCTCCAAGATTTGTGAAAGTTGCATTATACGATGGAGTCACTAAGACGTTAAACTATCATTATTTTTGATAAAAACGGCGATGATAAATTCGGGTTGGGCCTTTTTATTACGTCAAATGTACAAAACACAGCTTAGTGAAAGTGTAATTAATTTTACTTTTCATAAAACTGCATGTTTATTCATTTGTTACACACTAGCTAAATAATCAAATCTGTTATTTTATAAATGACAGAACACCAAAGTGTGACAGTTCTCTATTTCATTTCAAAATTTTCCCAAGATATCTTTCTCCTTGCAAGAGGAATTTGGTGAAAAGATGAAGTTGTAATTTTGTGTTCCAAAAAGATAAAGCCGAACCTGAGCAATAAATTTTATTCTTCTGCTGCATTGAATGCTGTCAGATTGTCAATAGTTGCTGAGTTTATCTCATTTTCTCCAGTTAAAATTTATAAGCCGAACCAGGGTATAAATTATGTTCCTAATAAAATGGCATTCAGGTATAATATAAACATGACTTTGATACATTTTTTGAGGGAAAAATTTCGAGTTGTCGATCGTGTAGTTTTGCACTTTGTTTTCATAAGGCAAGATACCACAATGTTTGACTTCAACATTGCCAAAAGCAATGCCTTATATCCGTTGACATTTATCTAAAACAGTAAGCATTTGTGGTCTAGGCAAGAAAATTACGCGCATTCCCTGTACTGGTTGTATTGCAAGATGTATAACTTTTGGGAGCAATCTTAAATACGTTTAAATCTCACCTTCGTCTTTGTTGTGTACTTCCTGCAATTCAAAATAAAGGCTTTAATAAAGGATTTACAGACACTAAAAATTATCTTAGTGTTATGTAACCATTTTAACCAAATAATTTTATATAGTAGCTACAAATAGAGAGGCTAAAATTATATAAAATTTCACTAAAATTATAAGATACACGGTTCCACGTGATTATAGATGCAGGTTGGGATGGTACGATGTACATAAATTGATACCTTTTCCAATTTTTCATAAAAATCGTAATCTTTGTCCAGCAGTAAATTCTGGGGGTGCGTGGTTTCCGTTGCGTTAATTAATTGACAATTCGGTAGATTCGATTGTTGCTTGTTCTCACTGTAGTTGATAGCCTTGCAAACAGGAGACTTTCTGAGACAGTTCAGAGAACATTCCAAGATATTTGCCGTGTGGAGCTCGCCGACTACATGATTGATTAACCGGCAACCTTCAATGAAAAATATTTCATTTTCAGTCATATAGGTTAAAATCGTCAAAATAAATATTTCCTAAGCCTGCTGCAGAAAGTTGTTTTTCAGGCCTGCCGAGACACGAACAGAGTCTTGTATAAAAGTCAGGCAAGATATTGTACAAAATATTCGCTCATTTAATATAATATAACAGAATATAACATATTTCATGCGTCGAAAAGCATGCATACATGTTGATCTTCCTAACGGTTATTTATTATCGTTTGACATTTTATCCCTGAGCCGGTGCGGAGGACCGTGCGAGGGTACTGATTCCGCTCGGATATTTACACCCAGGATGTGCAAAGGCGAAATCAAAGTTGTCCGCCATTATGCAATGGACCTCACGCCATGGACGGTCTTCTACGTTATGCGCATGCGCCAGTGTACTAAGCTCTTAATTGGTCGAGACAAATATTTGTATTTTTAAACATGCATAACTGTCATTTTGCAAAATTTTGAAGAAACTTTTAAATATATTTTCATATTATTTATATTTTCATAAATATGGAATATATATATTTTTTAATTACATCAGAGGGAAACTCGAATCAGTCAAATGTGGTCGGGACTTTTTACGGTTTAACAAAAAAAAACAAGACTAAATTTTCGACCGAATTCACCGTGTATAATGAAATCGGAAGATTTTACACTTGAAAATAAAACCCGGCACAGGTATAAAAAGTCATTCTTTCGTGGTAAACACAACTTTAGTATTCTCAAACGTATTTCACTACAAATCAGAATGGGTAATGTGATAGACGACATTATAATTTCATTTAAAAACTCCATTTTTTCAAAATATTCGCGTGCAAAAACCAGTCGAGGCGTAAACATAAAACTTGGGAAGTCGTATGAGACGTCTGATGTTATATTTCACAGTAATTATTGATTAAAATAATTTACCATAACAGTGACTATAGATGAGTAACTTGACTTCCAGAAAATGGTTAGAATCTTGTCGTATTTTTGCCATTTTTTCACAAAAATATGAGGGTAAACCATTGAACTATATAAGATGGAAGGATAGCTGCTGCCGGAAGTTTGAAGCCAATTTATATCCGGTTAGAACCTAGTACTTCCACGGAAAGTAAACACACGGCCAAATACGGTGGCCAAGGTGCGAAGCTGGAAAACAGCTTTTAAATAGCAATATTTGTTTATTTGATATAATAAAACGGAGAATTTACAACAATAACGACAATATTTGTTAGAGTCACAATGTCTCTAAGTTAGTAACTAAAATGGTTGCAACTTGTGAGGGGTTACGGGTAGATTTTTTGACCGTCCTTTCCTCACCGGTCTGTCAGACAACATCCCGTCGGTAATAATACCTACATGTCATCTACGATGCTTTTTCTCGCCTCACAGCTAAAATTATGCATAAAATAACTAAAACAAGAGTGTAAAAGCAAATAAAATTACCAACTTCTAAGCCATAACAAATATTAAATTTTTCAGTTTTAACAAAAACAGTCTGCAATTGTTTTTAAAAACCCAGAGCGCAATCAAGTACACATCGATGACGTACAAATTTCTACGATAAAGAAAAATACAATTTAGTTTATACACCATTTGGTTTTTAAATAAAAATGCCACTCACATGTGTCATAAATAGATGTAACAGCAGAGGAAATCATCCAGAAGCTTTAGCATTTCATAGGTATTTAAATATTTTTGTTTGTTTACTTACCGTATAAATAATTAATGGCAACAATTTTTTCCACTGTTGCCATTAGCCTTGTAAATCATAGTTGTTTATATTATTACTACGACTATTATTTTCATTTATAGACTATACAGTCTTAAATACAAACATTGTAAATTTAAAAAATTACAAATATCCAGGTGTTATTCAAGTTTTTCCACAAAGCACATCCTATATAACAAACAAATTGCTAAAATTAAGACAATAAAACATACAAAATAGTGCTAAAGATTAGAAAATGTTTTGTTTCAGATTTCCTTTAAACAATAATGCATTACTAAAATGTTGGGAAAATTATGTTGAAAAAGTTAACGAAAGCAATGAACCATGGCATGCAACCAAGTACAGCCGTATATGCAGCAAACATTTTCAGAGCACAGATTACATCTTGCCTCCATCATCTAATGGCACGAGCAGACTTAAAAAAAATGCTATTCCCTCTTCAGTTCAATATCCTTGTCAAACACCCTCATCAGTAAATGAAGAATTAAACAGAGAGACTAACAAACGCACCGATCCCTTTCCTATGCCATCAGAAAAGAGGCCAAGATATGCTGCCCCAAATGAGGAGAGAGATGGGTTGCATGATAAGTTGCAACAAAAAATTCGTGCCCTGCAACAGAAACTGAGAAGAACCAAGAAGAAAATGGATACAATGCATGAAGTTATTCAATTCCTGGAAGAAACATCAGTAATTAATCCACAAGAATCAGAAGCTCTTCAATCCACCCTTAGTAACACTCAGCTTCAATTTCTGTACAACTTTAAAGATAACTGGAATGCTAAACCATCAGCAAGAAGATACTCAGATGAAATTAAAGAATTTTCTGTAACATTGCACTTCTACTCACCCAGAGCATACAAGTATGTCAGGTCTTTGATTCCTCTGCCTAATCCATCACTAATTAAAAAGTGGACATCCACATTCAAGTGTGAACCCGGATTTATTGACGAGGCATTTGCATCACTATCTCAAAAAGCAACTAAAACACCAGTTGACAAAGATTATTTCCTAATAGTAGACGCAATGTCAATCCGCAAACAAACTATCTGGAACTCTGAAAAAGACTGTTACACAGGATTTGTAGATTTTGGGAAGGACATTCCCAATGACGATGTGGACAAACTAGCAAGTGAAGCACTAGTTTTTCTATTGGTTGGTGCAAGAGGTCCTTGGAAATGCCCAGTAGGATATTTTTTTGTTGACAAAATAAAAGCCAAAACACAAGCCATGCTAATTGAAAAATGTCTGGAAAAGGCCGCTAATGCTGGTTTAAAAGTTTGGTCTACAACAGCCGATGGAACAGCAGCTAATGTAAGCACATTTGAGTTGCTTGGTTGCAAATTTTCTGGCAAATATGAAAACATTAAAAGCTCATTTGTTCATCCAACCATGGGAGAAGTTTTTGCAATACTTGATCCTTGTCACATGATAAAACTAGCTCGGAACGCACTTGCCCATTTACAATCCTTTCAAGATGAAGACGGCAATATCATCAGATGGCAACATATTGAAGAACTTCATAACATCCAAGAACAGGAGGGATTAAATCTTGCAAACAAACTTTCATCGAATCACCTAAAATTCCAGAAACATAAGATGAATGTGAGACTGGCTGCTCAAACATTAAGCAGGTCGGTAGCAGATGCAATCGAGTTCTTGGACAGATCACAAAAGCTATCTACCAACAGCAAAGGCACTGTAAATTTTATTAGAAAGATTGATCAATTATTCGATATGCTCAACTCTCGGAATCCAATAGGGAAAGGTTTTAAAAAGCCACTTAAATTTTGCGATCGTGAAACATGGCAGGCGGACTTTAGATCCATTGCAAAGTATCTTCTGGGTTTAAAAATAAACACAACCAAACAACAATTGCTTTCTGGATCAGGGCGTAAAACATTTGTAATTGGATTTGACTCGTGCATAAAATCGACTATTTCAATGGCTAACCAAATGCTACAACAGACAACAAATCCTTTCAAGTATTTATTAACATACAAATACTCCCAGGATCATGTCGAACTGTTGTTTTCATGCATTAGATCACGTGGAGGTTGGAACAACAACCCAAATTGTCTACAGATGAAATATGCCCTCAGGCAAATGTTAATGCGAAATGCTATTACTGCATCCAAAAATGCCAATTGTGTCGATTTCACAGGTTGCAATAATATCACCCCACTGTTTCACACAAGAAAACACACAGAAAAAAGGCAGAGTCAAGAGCAGGCAAAAAATAACGCAAGTGGTCCAAATGATGATGAAAAGATGGACCTTTTTTGTGATCTCGTGTTTGACAAACACAGCGAATTCATTGACAACGCTTTGTTTTATATTGCGGGATATATCGTATCAAAATTGATGGACAATCTATCTTGCCCAGAATGTAAAAAATGCCTTGTACCTCTTCCTCCAACACAGCCACCAATCCATGGACACGATTATACATCCAGCTTATATCACGATTGCGGGAAAGCATCATCGTTTACAAGATTCGTTAATAGAGGGGGCTTGCAGATTCCATCAACCTCGGTATTCAGGACCGTTCAATACTGTGAACACGTTTTTAGATCAACTGTAAGCGGACAGAATTGTCAAAATATCAGCAACGATTCAAACCTAAAAAAAACAATGATCTTACAAGTGTGTCGATATTTTTCCCTTGATACAACGAAAAAACTATTCAGCGACCACGAAGAGGGATTCAACGAACTTTTACTGGAAGACGACCACAGCACACAATTGATTAAATTTGTGGCTGACAAGTATCTGACTCTTCGACTATTTAATTTGGGAAAGAAATTCACGAAGGACATTGTAAACAAAGGAAAACAAAGTGTTAGAATAGTCTTAACAAACTGATCTTATTCAACAACCAATAGGCTTTTTTGTAAAGAATAATAAAAGCAATTGTTTCAATGTTTCAGTTGTGTACAAAATAAAAACGTACCGTCCATATTCGAGAGGAGGATCCATGTTGAGTATTTCATTTCACCATTCATATTTTCCTGATTTAATATACGCATTTTATGTAAAGCATCGTTTTGACTAAACCAGAACTCAACACAATCACTCTTTGTGTCAAAACGTAGGGTGATCACCGCTTGTTAGAATATAAAAATATAATATTTGAATTTTGAAGCATTTCAAAACCTTATCTTTCCATAAAACCGCATGCCGCCATGCCATCACTATTCGACTGCTTCGACACGTCTCGCACTAAACGCGATTAAATCGCGCGCGTACTACACGATTTGACCTCCAGACACGCGTGTCTGGAGGTCAAATATGGCTTCACCTCATTATCATGCAGCTATCCTTCCATCTTATATAGTTCAATGGGGTAAACTTTGATTCTTTGAAAATATACGGCCGTTGCGATGTTGGTTGCGAGTTGCTATGACTACAGTGCTTCCGCTTCCAGAAATATATTTCCATTCTTCTCTTCTCACATACCAACAATACCAAGTACCCTCCAAACTCCCCAACCCACACAAAATTTTCCAACTATCATGTTACCATCCCTATGCTTAACTCAATTGGCTTAACCGAGGCGAGGGGTTGCTGCATGCATGTATTTCTGGCAGGGTGTCTTGAAACATGTGTGATGTGCGGACCCCCCATGAAGATTCGAAAAACTGTTTTCAAAATGGCGGCGGGTTACTTAGAAGACGAAGAAGTTGAGATGATTATTAGTTTGGATGACACTAATCTGGCAACAGATGGCACAAATTCGTCATTTCCAGTTGGAAATACTGTTAATTTCAACGTAAAGGAGTTAATTGCTGTTCTTGAAAGGGTTTCTTCGTGTTTTTTATACTTGTCCCAGTCCGCTGGTTACCAAGACAAGTTTGTAAACATGGTTCCGTTTTATGGTTGTCGTTTTCCAGAGAAAATTGTGAAAAAGGTTCAAAACATTATGCGACCATTTGCACGTGGAGTCGATGTTAATGAACAAGGGAGTTATTTTCTAAATTTCCCAGCTTTAGGAGCTATGACAAGGTTTTCAATTTTTTAATGGAAATTTTGTATTTTGAAAATACAAACTTTTTGGAACGTTATCTAAGTATATAATATAATTTAACGGGATTTTGTGTTGATATTTTCCGACCTCGCAGCCGTGAAAACAATTTTGTTGTAGAAAGTTTGAATACGTTCACTTCTACAAATGATTGCAAAAAAGGTTCAAAACGTTGTGTAGTGAAATTTGCTACAAATGTTCGTCAATATTCTGTACACCAAATCTTGAAGTATAATGCTTTTGGGGATTTTCCTCACCGAGAAAAATCAAAATATGTATGATACATCTAAAAAAAGACCAAGTAGCCGTGCGTGTCCGTAGTTTTAATTTGACAAATTCGGTCAGTTAACTTTTGAAGAAACAATTTTAAGACACAATATTAATAGAAAGAGTTACAAATTACACAGGAGAACTCTTATTTTAGATATCGCGTTAATAGTTTCACAGATTGAGTGGTTTTAATGAGCTTGTTAAAAACCAAGTAAATATTGTTTCGTTCGAGAATTTTTCGCCGACCGCCCCGTCGCAGTCTTAAAATCGCATCACACATGTTTCAACACGCTATCCGTGCGTTTCGCCGCCCTATCTTATAGACGCCCTGTTTCTAGTTAAAATGGAAAGTATTTTCCTCAACAGCTGACGAAGTCGCGTTACTGCCTGGCCAGTCGCGGGGAAAGCTTTGACAATGTTTTGTGCAGCAAATGCAATTGTATTTTCTCAAGTATTGTAGCGAAGCTAGCCGTCTGTGCTGTGGTCAAAAGGGACAAGTCTTTTCAGTTTCAAACTAAATATTGGCTAGGCTGCCGCAGAAAGTTGTTTTAAATCCGATACACAA